>NW_026061036.1:0-173980 GCF_929443795.1 Astur gentilis
AGGAATAGAAACAGGAGGGATTAAAACATGAATCATAATTTTCACAGTCCCACAATAATCTGCATCAATAAGCCCTGGGAGCACCAGAATTCCTTCTAGAGCTGTTGAAGATTGCCCCATTAAAAATGCACTAAGTCCAAACCCCAATGGTCCCTTTATGTTGACTGCGGTTTCCACATCCACTCTGGAGCTTCCTGTGGTGGCGGATCTGGTGGTTGCGAGGCTGCCTGAGGGCTGGCAGCTCAAGCCCCTTGCATTCGTGTCGTCGCGCGAGGGGCCTTCGCAGTCGGTGTAAAGTTTCCCTTCTTCCTGTATTCTTGGTGGTATGGTTATCTTTCTTACACTTGTTGCAGCACTTACTGTTAACAGTACCTGTACATTTGCTCCTAATGTGTCCACGTTTGCCACAGTTAGAACACTTGACCAAGGGTGTCTCACTGGCCTTGTGTTTCTTTGTAGCTCCTTGGAGAGCTGTGGCAGCATAGGCTACTTTCTGTGAGTCCACTGATCGATCCGTGTATTCTATCATATCAACGATGTCTGCATTTTTCGGCAAATTACACAATGCTTTGCGTGTGTTTTCAGTAGCATTTTCAAAAGCGAGTATTTTGAACATGTTTTCTTTCATGCCCTCGTTCATGTCAGGGTGGTCATAAATTGTATTCTCCTGTTTCACCTGGGTAAAAGCATGGCTGTACATATTGTCTGGTACGGTAAGAAAAGCTTGATACGCCAAGATCTGTGATAGATGATGAACCTCAGTGACACATTGTAACTGAGCGTTCCCTGATGCGAAGGGTCCAGTACCCATCGGCATCTGCGTGGTACTCCCCATAGGGGATCTGTTTGTTGTCGTGATGTTGCTTGTTCCCTATCACAGAGCTTCTCCCACTGCCAGAAAAACACTAACATTCGGGCGGGTGTCAAAATCAACTGTGCTAGCTGTTTAATATCTTGAGGTATCAGCGTATCAGCAGAAAAAATGAATTGCAGTATTTGGTGAGTTAACGCAGATTTGATTCCGTACTGACTCTCAGCATTCCTTAATTTCTCAATGACCTTCCAGTCAAACACCTCCCATTTTTTCTGTCCATTTGATGCAATAACTGGGAATGCTTAGAGCATAGTCCCTTCTATAATGGCATCTGTTATTACACCCCTCCAATGTCTCTGCCTTTCTTCTGCAGCGGCTATTACAGGCGGCTCCGCGTCTGTCACGGGTGCGGTTGGTTTCCCCGTCTCTTTTCCCCATTTCCTTTAACAATTCTAACATTGTCTCTTTTTGTTCTATTATTAGAGTAGCCAAGTCCTTGTTTGCATTATTTGAATCAGGGTGTATGCTAGGTATAATTTGTTCATGTTGAACGGTGGTATCTGAGGGCTGGGTTTTCGTAGGCAGATTTTTACTCACTCCCTGATTCTGTAGGGTTTCCTTTAATCGTACGGTTAGGGAGGCTTGGGAACTGTCGGATGGCTGATTAATATCGGCAGTCCCAGGGAGTGGAGCAGAAGTCAAGGGCGCGAGAGTAGGCGAACAAGCTCCAAAAAGTCTCTCTCGCTGCATTATGTTTTTCTCCCCGCTTTTCCCTTTCGCTTGCGGTTGGAGAGAGAGAGCAGCAAAAGCAGACGCAGACGCTTTACGATCTGCTTTCATTTCTTACAGAGTTGTCTTAATCAATTTCCATAAAGTTACAAGATCTTTAACTTCTTTAGACCCGTCACTAATTTCATCCCATAGGGAGGTTCCGATAGCATTCCAGGTACTAAGCTCAGAAGCTGTACCCACACTAATTGAAAGGTTTCTGTCCTTGCTTCATTAGTTTTTTAGCTGATTTATCATCATCAGTTACCATATCCCATAATACGTCTCCTAATGTACGCCATTCACTCTCCTTAAATAATAAATCCGGATTCTTAAAGCATCCCTTAACGCGACCCAGCGCGACTAACCCCGAAATTTGCTTAATGCAGTTTACTCCCCGCTTTTCTAAAAAGCACTGTAATAATTTTAGGGCTACCTCTTGATCCATTGCCGGCCGGCTTCTTGATACTCCTGGGTGCTACCTTGATTAAGGCACCTCGGTTAAAAAGTCTTTGCAGCCTTTTTCCAGTAGCCCTCACTGACGGCGAACCCCTTTTGGACGGTCCAGGCACGAGAGTTAACACACCAACCAAGACGATCAGCGTTCGGTTAATCTTTTGCCCCCCGGTCGCTGCTACCGGTGCTTCTCAGTGTCCGTCGCTCCAATTCCCCTTTCTTCGGTCCCCGTTCGGGCGCCATTTGTTGGAGCGGCGGAGGAATGCACATAAGTCGACCCAATATGAGTGATAGAAGTGATTCAACTTTATTTGCACGGATAGCTCATATTTATACAGTTTGCGATAATTATGCCTACTAGTCCTAATATGATTGGTACATTGCTAATGTTTATTCATTACTAAAACACACCCACTTGTGGTTGGCAGCTACGCGTGTTCAGTAACTTTCTCATGAGAACTTCTTCAAAAGTTACTTGTGAAGTTATGCCAAGGTCACACCGTCCCTGTCTTTCTCCTGATAACAGCGAGACCAGCTGTTGTTTTCCTCCCAATATCAGTAAAGCCAGCTATTTTCAGCCAAGGCCTAGTCTTGTTGCTCAAACTGACATTCTTTCACACAGAACTCTGCTCGCACAACTTTTCCACAGGCCCATGTCCTTTTTCAGCAAGCCACTTCCCAACAAAAGGTATTCCTAGAAAAAGTTTCCCGTTTATAAAGCAGGAGTTTGTTGGGGCTGAATTACAGTTCCTTTGTAACTGAATTGGGTCAATATTCCGAAAAAGGGGAATATGTTTATTTTTGAAACAGGTCAATACTTGCATGTGTTGTGCTGGCAAGGAGGAGGCTTCTTAAATGTAGAACTTGTTAAATTTAAAAGCACACCTCCACTCTCCATAGTATTGCTTCTATGTTAATTCAGGGTTAAGATATTCGTTCACTTCAGTTTCTGTGAATCTGTTAGGGCAGCGTGCTCTAAGGTGATGGGAGGGAGCAGGGGGAAGAAGGGGAGGAGGAAAAGCAAAATATCTGCAACCTGCTCTTCCATGACTCCTGCAAACTGTAATGTTTTTTTTTTTTTTCACAAGCCTGAAAACTGTACTTGGCAGTGGGATTGTGGCTATCTTGTTAATATTCTTCCTTCCTTTCTTGTTTTGGCCTCTCCAGGAAGCGATTCGAGTAATCCTTGGAAATCTTGATGATTTACATCCATTTTCTACAGACCACTATCTTTCTGTGTACCCTTTCTTTCCTACTTGTAAAAGAAAAGGTCCAATGACTTGTATCTGTTGGGCATTGCTTAATTTGACATTCCTGCCTAGTAGTGCGCAGATCTTTAGCTGGAGTACGACTCCTCTGAGCTTCGCAGTTTTACATTAGCTGAAGATCCTCCTCAGTTGTTGCCTTCACCAGAGAACTGATGTATGTAAAAAGAATGTTTTGCAGTGTTTTCAGATGGCCACCCCTGCGTTCCAAATCAGATTTAGCCAGAGAAAACGAACGTGCATATATAAAGTCCCAGGAAGCCCACGTAATGCGATTGCAAGGAAAGCTAGTGCGTTGTTTCAAAAGGTTAATAAAACGTAAAGCGCTCCTTACAGGCGCAGCAGCCTTGGCCCTCTAGTAGAGAAGACCGCAGTAGTTTTCTTGTAAGGTACATTAGGATTAAGTATTGTAGTTGCTGTAGTGTAAAGGGTTACGGAGAAGTTACTCTCCTGAGGCTGTTGTTGCAGAGAAAAGTAAGTTAGTGGAAGGAGAAGCCTCTTCAGTCCTAAGGTGCGTCAGTTTGTGAATCGGATCAGGCCCTTCGGCATCATCTCCTCCCGTGATTCCGAGTGCCCAGGAGTAATGAACACCCGCGTGTTTCCGCCTCCAAGGCATCCCCTTCCAGTCTCGGCAGACTGCGTTATTGCCACCCCTGGTCCTAGCAGGCAAGAACGAGATCATCCTCTTTCTCTGTCAGAAGCTGGTAGGTATGAGAGCAACTTATTCCTGTTGCTGCCAGGAAGAGAAAGTAGCCCAGAGCATCGTCAGACAGGAGGCACCCAAACAAAGGAAGCCTCGTTGTTGGTTTGCTTCGCTAAAGCGCAGCCAGTTTTGCCTGCGTGCTTGAGGAGGGTTTGATTCACGAGCTTGTATTTCTGGAACTGGGAAGTCCATCCACCTGCTCAGGCAGCACCGGGCCCTGCGGAGAACTGCAAGCTCAGAGGCCTGGCGTGAGGAGTTGTCCTGCAGTCTGTGTGTCGGGCTCCTCGCTGTAGCATACCTCTTAGTTAATCGCCAGCTGTGGGAGTCCTTGAAGCCAAACTCAAACGAACAATTTCATCCCTTAAAGGAACTGACTGTGTCATCTAGGCAAATCTTGGGCTTCATCTCTGGTCCTCAGGATGCAAATGGAGTAAAAGTATTCATGTTATCTGTTTCTTCCTGAGGTCAGAGGCACGTAAGAAGGCTGCTGCCTGGCATCACCCATTCGTGCATGCATGAGCTCCTAGGTGTGCGAACTGCACCCCCAGGAAGGAACATCTGTAACTGTGGCGTTTGTCATGTCAATTATCTTTTGTTCTCCCATTTTGAGGAGGACCGTGAAGTGAATGTAATGATGCTAGTCCTGTGAATCCTAGTCCTTTTCAGGTTTAAAAATAATTTTTAAAAGAATTACTTTTTAGTTAGGAAAGCTGATGAGGTTTTCTTCACAGGGTTGGGAGAGCCTGGCATGTTGTTTTTTGCGGGAAGATGTGAGGACTGAAGCCAGATGCAGTTAAGGAAACACAGTGCTATGAATGCAAGCAACTGATGGAAGAGTGTCACCTGGATGAGTGTTTCTTGTAATGTGTTACTAGCGTATGGTGTCTCCTCACATCTCATTTCTCCGCTGTGTAGTTCGATGTGTCACTTGTTCAGCTGCTGCTGCTCATTAAATATAAATCTCCATTGGCAGGAGCAGTTACAGGGTCGTGGATCTTGGACCAAGATCCTCAAAACCCCCTAGCTATGCGAGGTTTCCCTGCCGCACGTGCACTGCCTTTGTGTCCTGACGCTCTGTTTCTCCAGAAATGTCAGTATTTGCGTGGGGAGTTTCAAGGACCTGCCTGTGGACGCGACGGCCCCTACACCCCTGATGTATTCTTCTGGTGCTGCATCCTCTTCTTCGCCACCTTTGCCCTGTCAAGCTTCTTGAAGAAGTTTAAAACCAGCCGCTACTTTCCAACCAGAGTAAGTAGAAGGAGGTGGCCAGTGTCCATCTCCGCACTCGTTTCCCAAAATGGCTTTCCTGGAGCACTAAGCAGTATTTGCCCTGCCTTGGTCAAGCTGGGAAACGTTGGCCTTGCAGGCCAAGCTCTCCAAGAGCTTGGATGTCCCACACTCATTTCCATGAGTGCAAAATCATCGTAGCGTTTCCCACCTGCCTCGTGACCTGCCCCAGATTGAAGATTTTTGGGGTTTGATTTTTTTTAATTTTTTTTCTTCTCCTCAGGTAGTAGGAAGTCAGGTTTCCCAAAGTTTTGGGGGTTGGGGGTTTCGGTTTGTTTTTTTTCCCCTACCTTCTGCGCATTATGTGCTCGAGTGGAAAGTAGATTCGAATGAGGAGCTTCCTTTTGAGGACTAAAGGATGCCTCAGTGCCTTGTTGCCATTGTAGCTGTGAGTGTAGCTGTAGTGGCAGACATGTGTTTTCTTATTTTTAATATTATTATTATTATTTTTAGATTTTGACTTAAACCAACCCTTGTTGGCCTAGTTAAGCTTTTTTTTATTGTCTGACCCCAGATCTCACAGGGACAAACACAGCAGCAGTATCTAAGCAAGGGATCAGGCTGCATGTGCTCAGAGGGGTGGTGGGATTTGGTTAAGCAGCCTTAATGTTGTGGATGTCTGCAACTCTTGCATCTCACCTTACGGCCCTGTTTGCCATGCCCCTCTCACCTCTGGTTTCTCGCCCCAGGTACGGTCCACAGTGAGCGACTTTGCTGTTTTCCTCACCATCGTCATCATGGTGCTCCTTGACTTTGTGGTTGGGATCCCATCGCCGAAGCTCCAGGTCCCCCATGCGTTCAAGGTAACGGGGTGTTTTGGCACGTGGGGGTGCCACAAGGTGATGCCGGGGCAGGGCAGGGCTGAGTCTGGAGGAGATGCTGGTGGTGTGACCATCTCCTCTTCCACCTCCAAGTGCCTTGCTTCCTCCTGGAAACGAGAAGATGGCCCCAAAACTAGATACCTACAGGGGAAGTATCTAGAGCTGCTTGCAAGGAGGAGACTGGCACTGCTGAAGCCCCCGGGAGAGGGGGACATGAAGCCAGGGCTGGGAGGTGCTCTGACGCAAGGAGGGAGGGGAAAATGAAAGCCAGTGGAGTGCCTGGGCTGGGAGACAATGCTGATGTGTGGGCTTTGTTGCAGCCTACCAGAGACGACCGCGGGTGGTTCATCAACCCCATAGGACCCAACCCTTGGTGGACGGTGTTGGCTGCGCTCGTCCCAGCTCTGCTCTGCACCATCTTGATATTCATGGACCAGCAGATCAGTGCCGTTATTGTGAACAGGAAGGAGCACAAGCTGAAGGTAAGGGCCTGCGAGAGATGACTCCAGCCCCTTCTGGGCTGCAGGTCTGGGGGGAAGCTCTTATTCCCGATGCTTTCTGAAGGCATTGGTTTGGGACAAGGTCAGGCTGCGTGGCAGGATGCTCTCCTGGATTAACGATGATGCAGGGAGCAAGTGACAGGGCAGTTCAGATGAGCAACCTTTTGGAGGAGCAAATTAATCTTGGAGCAATAGAGAACTGCGTTTTTGTTTTAAAATGGCAGCAGCAGCAGGTGTGGGGAATGAATTGTTTTGATGCGCTGCCAGGGATAACTCAGAGTCACACCTTCCTTGCAAGTGGTACAGTTTTCTTTGTGAGTGGAAAAAATGGTTTGGTGCTTTTGGGTTGTGGCTTGTTGTTTTTTGGAGAAGTATTTAATGCACAAGCTCTGCATATCCATTGTGTCTGAACTCCTGCCAGATTTTCATGCCAGGTGCTTGTGCAAAGCCTGCATACACCCTTGCTTGTTTCCATTTCTTGTTTTGAATTCTGAAGAAGTTGACTTGTGCTCGAGCAGGGTTTGAGTCTGACTTGCGACGTTATCCTTGCTCTTGTGCTATGGGATGCTCTGTTTCTTGTTTTCCTGCCTGCAGAAAGGATGCGGGTACCACCTGGACCTTTTTGTGGTGGCCGTGATGCTCGGGGTGTGCTCTGTGATGGGGCTGCCCTGGTTTGTGGCTGCGACCGTCCTGTCCATCACCCACGTGAATAGCCTCAAAGTAGAGTCTGACTGCTCAGCTCCAGGAGAACAACCCAAGTTGCTGGGGATACGAGAGCAGAGAGTCACTGGCTTGCTGATCTTTGTGCTCATGGGCTGCTCTGTCTTCTTCACTTCCGTGTTAAAGGTGAGAGGAAAATGCAAACCACCCAACAACCGTGAGCTTGTTGGAGGTTACAGAAAAACAGTCCCCTCTCTGCAGGCCTGAGTAGTTAGTTGTGGAGCGGAGGAGGAGGAGGTGGTCCCAACCCTTGGGGCTTGACCAACGGTGGGAACCAGCCTCGGTTAGGTTTTGCAGCCCTTCAGGCCCCCATTTGGTGTGCTCGAGGCGAGCAAGCAACGCAACTGCTTGAATTTTTGGGTGTCTTTCAGGCCCACCCATGTTTATGGGTTACAGTTGAGCATATTCAGACGAGCACATCTGCTCTGTTTCAAACAGGCAGCCCTTTAGTGGCTGCAATTTGCTCCCCAAATGCCGCGGAGCAGCCGTTCCCAGGAGCTAAACACACTGAGGTCATCCCCGTGGGCTTCCTTGCACGTTCCTCCCACAAAGTAATCTCGTCTCTAGGCTAAAAGGAGGCCTGTGGCCTTTGCCTGTTGCCCCAAGAATAGGCAGAAGTGTTTCTTCTACCGCCAGAGAATGCGGCATAGGGTAGCACGGGTGAAATCGCCTATTTTCCTCCAACCTTTCTGGAAAATAGGATTATTCTGAGGAGAGGTAACTCCCAAGTTCAGCCTAAAGCAGAGCCTTAGCTCACTCGTGCGCACAAAATGGCAAAACAATGGTTAATATCTGACCCATCTCTAAGCCTGAATGGAAGCTGGAAAGCTTCAAGCAATTTTAGGCAGTGCCTGTGGAAGAGGGTGGTAATACTGAAAATGCAATACAGAAAAAGAAACGATTGCATTCTTTCTTTTTTTTTCTTCCCCCCCCCCCCCCCCCCCCCGTTTATACCAATGCCTGTGCTTTATGGCGTCTTTCTCTACATGGGTGTGTCATCGCTCAGAAGAATTCAGGTACGGACTCTTTTACAGCGTGCAGCATGTCGGCTCCCTGGTATTTTGTCTCTGTAGCAGCAGGGAAAAAAGCAGTGGCATGGGAAAAACTTCTCGCAGAGCAAGCAATGAAACTCTTTTGTGTAAGAAAGAGATTGGTGGAGGCACAGGAGGTAGATAGGGCTGGGAGGACCAGGCAAGTTCAGCGCTCTCTGTTGCAGGGTTTAGGGCAGGTCAGTGTTTGGTTACGTGAAAAGCGGGGGAATTTGGTGCAAAGGGAAGGCAGTTTCTACCACTGGTGGAAATCCTCGCGGGGGGATTCAGTGGGCCGAGAAATGCTAATAATGGAATGGCATGGAATAGTTGCCGTTTGGTGGGCAGCTCTCAGGGGCAAGCCGGTTGCTAGATGGAGCGAAGGGAAAATGGGTGCTGCTCCCAGGAGGAATGCGGTGGGATCCAGGAGTTCTGATGGCAAGCGAGATGCTGCAAAGTGCCTCCGCGTCTCGAGAGGGCCAGCAACTTGCCGCAGTCCCAAGGTGGCAACCTTTCCCTTTTATTTCGCAGTTCTTTGATCGCTTGAAGCTGTTTTGGATGCCAGCGAAACACCAGCCGGATTTCATCTACCTGCGGCACGTGCCCTTGCGAAAGGTGCATTTCTTCACGGCGATCCAGCTGACCTGCCTCGTCCTGCTCTGGACCATCAAGGTGTCCCGTGCCGCCATCATCTTTCCCATGATGGTAAGAGCTGCCACCGCTCGGCAGCGGGGTGTTTGCAGCGTTGTTGTGAGAGGTGGCATCGTCTCTGAGCTCACCGCATCTTCCCTCTTATTCGTGAAGGTTTTGGCTCTCGTATTTGTCCGGAAAGCGATGGATTTCTGCTTCTCAAAGCGAGAGCTCAGCTTTCTGGATGACCTTATGCCAGAAAGGAAGAAGAAGTTGGGCGATGCCAGAAATGAAGCTGGAGAAGAAGAAGAGGTAAGGCTTGCTGTGTCCTCGGGGCTGGACATCTCCGTGTGTCTGTGAGATTGCCTGTTTCTCTTACAGCTTGTCTGGAAATGTTGGGGGAAGATCAGCACTCAATCGAAATAGATCCCAATAGCCTGTAACTTTTGTAACCTTTGTTTCCTCAAGTAGCAGTGAGCTGAACGCTTGAATACAGGTGTAATTTTTAAAACGAGTCGTTTTTCACAAAGGTCATTATCATTATGATGATTATTATTAGATGCTGCTGCGGCTGCTGCTGCTGGCAAGACTTGCTCATAATCGTGTTTTGAACACACAGTCCCCCTGCCCCGAAATCTTTGGAGTGAACGGTTTCTCCCCTGCTGCACTAATACCTATAGCTGCCGAGGGGCAGAAGCGGAGGGCAGACTGCTAAGTTTGTGCTGGGCATTCAGCTTATCTCCACTTTGATCAAAGACAGAGAACGTGATTTGTCCCTTTTTTACATCAGGAGTCCAGGAGGGCCATGGAAGCTGCTGCTGCTGCAAGTTCAGTTCAGCTGAACGTGGGGAAGACCAGTAACGTGGATATCCCAAAGCAAAGCAGTGACGGGTAAAGCCCCACCAAGCGCCAGGACCCCCGGCAAGATTAGCTTGATGGTGTTTGGCAGAGTTTTCTCCACTTGCCTCTTTGTGGGGCATCCCACAGAAACCAGCAGGCAGCTTGGTGGGAAAATCGAATTCGGGGGCAGGGCTGCAGGAAGTGATTGCAAGGCTCTGACCGCAAGCAGAGTGGCTGCAGCACTCGCGTTTGATCCCCAGACCTTGCCTCATCAGTGCTTTTACGGTAGCTGGAGATCCTCATACTTAACACATGAGGAGTTGCAGGCGTGATCTGTACCAGCAGTGGCTTAGGAACCCGGACCGGGGCTAAGCCCCAGCAAGAGCCTTTGCACAGAGCTGTTGCTCTGCAGCTCCCGGGCTTGCCTCCCAAAACTCCTCATCCAGCAAAACCTCCCACACTTATGCAGAGCTTTGATTCTCGGGGCTCCGCTGTTCCTCTTGCTGATGCTAATGCCCTTGGTGGCATCAGTTCCCATAATCACGGATTGCTATGTAAAATATTTATTGCAGGACTGATCCTTCTGAGATTGTTATCCTGGATGAAATGTCACAAATGACCGTATGGAAGGCTCTCACTTTGAAGACAGAAACCCTTTGAATCCAGGGAGGAAAGAGGTAAAGGATTGCACGTGAACGTGACCGTGCTCCTCTGCAAGCGACGGCGCACACCTACGCTTTTCCCACGCTTTGGCCGGCAAGGCTGAGCAAACGGCCTGTCCCTGGGAACAGGCAGTGAGGACCGTGGCATGCAAACCAACTCCTCTCTGCTGGGGTGGTCCCCCAAACAGGGCTGAATCAGCAGCAGCTGGCAGGTCTTCCACTGATGATGCTCTCCCTCTTTTTCTCTTCCCTTCGCCTTTCCCCACTCCCGCTTTTCACGTTTAGGAATCTTGACTTTGAAGGAGAGGAGTGAGAGCGTGACTCGGGGATGTGCCAACGCAGACAGAGGGAGAAGGCGCTTTGTTTCAGTTGGAGGATTCCCATTAAAGCCATGCAGATGTTTTCAGTTATCCTTGGTGTGCTTCAGGCATTCAGTATCTCTAGACCAGCAAGCTGAGGTGAATGTCACAGTCAAGGGGAGTTTGGTGGTGTTCAGTCTGTGTGCGTACGTGCGTGTGGGGGTGTGGGTTTGTAGTGGTAGAGGGACTGCTATGGCTTTATCATTCAGTGCTCTTCTTTTAATACCTAATTCCTCCTCTTTTTTTTTCTCTTTTTTTCAAATGTAAACAGAGAATGTCCAAAATAATTTTCTGTTATATTTGATGCATTCTCCACTTTCTTCTTGATCACGACAGGGTTTTTGGTCTGGTTTGGGGTCCTGGCTTTAATTCACTCTTATGTCTCTTACTGGTACGAGAGGGATGCCCTCTGTGGCAGGGCAGCATAGAGAGCATCCGAGCAGTTGGCCTAAGGTGAAAGAAAAGCATTTGCTCCCTGCGCTCCAGTTTTACCTCTCTTGGTTGGTTTGGGTTTGCGTTTGTTTTTTTTGCTTTGGCTCTGCCATCAGCCTGGGAGCTGCAAAATGCAGAACTGCCACCTTCTTGTCCCCTGGCTGTAAACTGCATCTAAGGGAGCACTTCAGGTATTTGATTTTGCATACACCGTATGGTCACAGGAGCGGCCAGATGAGACCTGGGGCTCTGTGTCCCTGGGCTGCTCCCTCTGTTGTTTCTCCACTTTCCTTCTGTATTGGATCTGGCTGAGTTGGAGTTCCTTTACCCCACAGCAGCCCTCGTAGTGCTGTGCTCTGTACTGGTAGCTAGAAAGCTGTTGATAACACAGCAGTGTTTTGGCCATGGCAGACAGCCAGAGCACACCCAGACACCCAGACATCCAGGCGTCTTCCACGTGGAGGCCACTTCCCACCTCGGCTGGCCAACGCAACGCGCTGCCTACCTTCTTCAAGGACGTCAGCCGTTTGATGCTGACGAAGCCCATCTTGTTCTTCTGGACATGTTTCAGGAGGAAAGCATCCTTGGCCAGGTTCTTGTCAGAGAGGTGGAATTCCACCCTGGACACAACCCTCCTGGCCAGCTGCCGGTCAGGGACGGGGTAGTTGTAGTCCAAGAGATCAGCCCCCAGAACATCGCTCGCATCGCAGAAGCTCCCGGCAAAGCAGGGACACGGGTGTGACTTGGTGGCCTTTGGGATGTGCAGCACTGCCCGGTCCCAGCCACAGCGGTGCAGATGGCAGAGTCTTGAGGAGCGGGGTGGCTCAGCTGCGCTCTGAAATGAAACGGAGTTTTATGCTTTTAGAAGCGCGCTTGCCTTCACGCCCCCAGCATCGGTCCCTGCCACAAGTTACGCAGCACATGGCCTTGCACAATCTTGCAGCCAGAGGTGCCTCACGAACAGAGCGCAATCTCTTTGATTACCAGGATACAGGCCAGGAGAGATCTTTGGCCTCCGGTTCACGGCAGTTGTCCCGACTCCCCCAGGCCACACACTGTTCACACAGCGGGAGCGAGAGGCCTGTGTCCTTGGTACCCTTGGGGTGTCCTTGCTAGCGCCGAATCCTCCAAGCACAAGGAGGGGATGTACTAACCCCATCCCTGGGATCCCGTAGAGCGCAAACAGCCCCAGCGCCCCGACACCGGACGTTGGGCAGAATCCAGTCCTTTTCTGGGAGCACGCGGCGGCGGGTACCGTCTCCTCCGGGGTGTCACGCACCCAGGGAAAGGGCCGCCCCCTCCCAGGGGGATCCAGAGCTGCTGCTTTTCCCAGCAGGAGACTGAAAGACCTGACAGCACTACTGGAGCGAGGGCTGGGGGAAAGCGTGCCACCGAGCGACACCGCGTGACCTTCCTTCGCGCCCTCGAGGTCCTTTTTCCTATTTCTGCCTCGCTCCGGTCAACGCAGCGAACAGAAGCGTGGGCAATGGTCACAAACGCATTTGCCATCTGGCGCAAGGAGGCTGTGGCTGCAGCTTGGTCCCCGCTTGGCTCGGCTGAATCAACTTGTTCTTCTTCCCCCACCGGAAAAATACTGTTGAAAGCAAAGAGCATTTGCACCCGCAGACCCCGAGAGCCGCCTGTAGGCCCCGGGGGCACCCCAGCCTCCCTTAACCCTTTCCCTTCCCAGGAGGAGCTGGGGAGGCTCTTGGGGGTGGGGCGGAACACAGGGAGCCCCCGCATTCCTTCCGGGGAGACGCCAAAGAGTCCTTGGCAGCCAACAGCCAGAAGGGACCATGGCACGGCCACCAACGCAGCTCCCACTGCCTGGGCCCTGGGGCCCCCCAGCGCCCCAGCTTTTCCAGCCATTCGTGCTCCCCAAAACCTTCTACCCTTGAGGTAGGGACCGACCCCAACCCCTGCAGCCCAGGGATGCTCTTGGAGGACAAGAGCAGAGGTGACCGCCGGCCATCGCTCCTGTCTCATTCTCTCAGGCTCAGCCAACCTATGCCGCCTGCCCGCATGGGAGCAGCCCTTCCCTGCAGCCCGGCCCCCCCAGGCACCACCAGCAGGTATGGCACCCCAGTCTGCTCTGGCCCCTTCGCCATCCCCATCACACCCGTTCCCCCGGCACTTTTCGCAGGGGGGTTCAGCAAGCCCCGGTGAGCATCCTTGCCCTCGCCCGGGCGGCGCGTGCCCAGTAAAGCCCATCTGCAGAGAATTCCCCAAATATTTGGGGCCACCTCTCCCCTTTCACCTCCTAGATGCGAGTCTCCTCCCCGATTTGCAACCCCGTCCCACCGGCACAGTGGCTCACCCCGTGGGGATCACCCCGGCCACAAGCTCCCCCCACCCCTGGCCCAGAGCTGGGGGATGTTGGCCATCGGGGCCGGCTCGGCAGGTGCCCCTGGACAGTTCCCCCGGCCCAGCACGGCTCCCCCTCACCCACACAGGTCTGCAGAGGGCTCCATGTGGCTGCCTCTTCGACCCCCGGGTCTTCCGCATCCAGTGGACAACCACCGACCTGCCTCCACCGGCCAGCGCCACGCTTGGCCAAGGCGCCGCTTCTCTGCTGGGTGCTGCCCTGTGGGGTCCCGGGGGCTGCGGGGCCCCCCAGGGCCAACCACGATACCTCACACCCTACAAAAACCAGAGGAGTGGGGTGGCCCCAGACACTCTGGAGCTGCCAGTGTCCATCCCTGGCTACCAGCACAGCGAGGGGCAGCTGGCACAGATCAACATTCCCAGCACGGCCACCCCTGTGGGGGCACCCCCGGGCAGCAATGTCCACACCAGCCCCTGCGCTGCCACCAACAACGAAGGCCTTGGGGACACTGTAGGCGACCTTGCAGTGTCCGAGGAGATGCTCCTGGAAGAGGCCCTAAGGCTCTTCGGTTGCGCCCTGGATAGAGTGGGGGTCAGCCAGGATGCTCCCAGCAGAGGCTCCGTGCCCGAGGATGCTGCTGGCACCAGCACAGACACCCCCGACCGCGACTTCAGCTCGCTCTCGCTGCCTGAGGAGATGCTCACCCCCGACTACTGCATCCCCAAGCTCAGCGACGCCACGCTGAGCCTCAAAATAGTCAACGGCGGCGGGATGGAGCCCCAGGAGCCGTGGCAGGATGCGGGGATGGACCTGCCACCATCCCCACCTGCCGCGGCCGGCAAGCGGAGGAAGAGGCAGGTGCAGAGCTCCTTGCCCATGGCACCCAGCAAGCGCAGGGCTCTGGCAGCCAACGTGAGGGTGTGTGTGTGTGGGGGGGATTAGACAGGGGTGAGAGGGATGGAGATGGGGGCAGTGGGGGGGGTGGGAGAGGAGGGGTGGGGTATATGGCAGGGGGGGTGGGCGGGGGTGGCTAGGGAGGGGTTAGACCAGCTTGGATGGGACCTTTTCTCTTGTCTTTTTAATTAAAAGCTGTTTCTCTAGAACCGATCGGTGCCTATGTGGGAGGGGGAGGGAGCACAGGGGGCACCAAGAAACAGCCCCCAGGAGGTGCAAAAGCCCCACTGAGCCCCAAATCCGAGCCAGCAAGCCACGAGGGGAACCCAGCCACCCCCAGGGCCCAGTCACCACCAGCGGGGCAGGCGATGGGGGGTGGGGGGACGGGAACGGGAACAACTTCCCTGTCCCCTTCCCCAGGGGCAGCAGCCCTTTGGTGGGGAAGCCAGGACAGACAGGTCCCTGCAGGACTCACGGACACGGCCCCACGCAGAAAGCAGCACAGAGCCCCTGCGACAACAACAGACCTTGGGGGCCGGGGGGGACACGGGCACACACGACAACAAGGGCTGCAAGACCTTCGTCTTGAACACCACCAGGGTCCCCTCCAGCAGGGACAGGGCTCGGTGCACAGCCCTTCAAAGCCTCAAGACCATCACGGCCTTCCTCGGGTCCCACTGACCTCAGCCCCCAAGAGCCCAGCTTTGCCTCACTGACACAGCAACATAACCCCAAATCACCCTAAGAATGGCGAGGGAGGGAGCTGCAGGCCAGGCAGGGACCCTCCTCCGCTTGTCTGGCTGCACCTTGGGCAGCTGCAAGACCAGCAAGGGGGGAGAAAAAATCAGAAGGAAAAAAAAAAAAAAAATCACTGCACCGGCCAGAAAGTGCCTGAAAACTTCATCCCTCTTCATTGCCCATTTCCCATGCAAGCTCCACAACCTGGGAGCAATGCAGCCAATAGAACCTTCGAGAAGCAGACACACAGCCTGCTGCAGCTGGCCCTGCTCGAGCAGCCGAGGTGGGCTGGATGATCTCTAGAGGTCTCTTTCAGCATCCATTCTGTGCTGCTGTGACTCTGTCTCTATCATGGTTTAAGCTATAAAAATGAGAGCTATAAAAATGGAACGCTGTGTTAAGAGCACAAGGCTCTGCTAGCAACGACCTTGCTGTGGCTCCTTGCTGTGCTGGGCCCAACCGCGTTTTTAAGAGTAGATTCTTAGTGTGAGCAAAAGTGTGATTATTTTATTTTGTAATTTATGTAAATAAAGTGGGTTTCGTTTGGTTTTTTTTTTAAATAAGACTCTTCCAGAGCTCAGGTCAGGCTGAACCTGAGGGAAAGGGGCAGACCCTCGCAGAGGGCAGAGCCACATCACGATAGGGGGGCCAGCAGGATCAGGGGGCCATGCGACACCCCCTGCTCACGTCCTGCCGGCTCCAGGAAGATGGTTGCACAAAGGACTCGGGGCGCAGCTCCAGGGACAGGGGTTTGGTGACCTGGCTCCACCGCCTCTGGGGCCAGGGGCTAGGAGCTGTCGGGGGCTTCAGGGCTGTCAGGGGCTTCGGGACTGGGGGCTGCAGCCCTCTGCTTCAGAGGGACGATGCAGATGCTGTTCTTGGCCTCTTTGACTCTCCACCACGAGCCAAGCCTGCAGATGAGAGAGATGGGGGCTACCCTCCGCCAAGCCCTTGGAGGAGCAGGGGGGGGCTGTGCCCCTGGGCAGCACCAGGGAGGGGGGACAGTACCAGTGCTGCTGTCCAAGGCCAGCCACCAGGAAGTCACCGGCTGCAGAGAACTTGAGGCTGTTAACAAAACCCACCTGGAGGGGACAGGGCAGGGTGAGGGGCTCTGGCAGCCTCCTCCTGCCGCCCAGGGAGGGGAGCCCCCGCCCAGAGATGCCCCAAGCCCAGCTCCAATCCCCCACCTCCCCATCCATACCAACGGGATGTCCCAGAGGGGCTCCAGCTTCCGAAATCCCTCACCGCACTTCCAGAGCTTCACGCTGGCGCTGTGGGAGCCTGGGGCAGAGAGAGAAGACTGCCATGCACTCCCACCCAGGTAAGGGAGCAGGACGCCCCCCTCTCCACACCCCCACTCCAAAGCAGCTGCCACACACCTGTAGCCAGGAGGTCCCTGTTGCGCAGGGCGGCCACTGCTGAGATCCAGTATGGCTGCTGCAGGCCCTGGGCATCCTGCATGCCATGTGCCTGCCGGGCCAGTGCCAGCGGCTTCTTTTTCGTTAGCCCCCACAGGGCTAGGGACCTGCCAGGGAGGGAAGGGGCGAGGGGGCCGAGGGGGGCACCGCCTGCGCACCCCAGGCACCACCCCGGCCCTGTGCTCACCCGTCATCGGCGCCTGACACCATGTGCTCCTCACTGATGAGCTGGATACAATCGATGGAGCCCCTGTGAAGAGAAGGGGCAACTGCCATCAGTTATGAGCATGCTTTGGGATCCTATTTAGGAGACAAGGGCTCACCAGGGCATCAGCATCCCCACAGTGCCGGCAGGCTCCTAGTGATGCTTGGCACCTGCACACCGCTGCCCCAGCCTGACCCCCCTGCCTGCAGCCCCCTCTCCCGCCCCAGACCTACTGGTGCCCATAAAACACAAGCTGCGACTCCTCCGGGATCTTCCAGAGCCGCACGGTACCGTCCCGGCCCCCTGCCGTCACACAGCACTCCCGGCTCAGGCTGTCCAGCCCCGTGATGACATCCTGGTGCCCGAACCTGGAGAAGGAGATGGCAAAGTGCTGTGGCAAGCAGGGCCCTCTGCTACCACAACTCCCCCGGGCCTGCTGGCTCTTGTGACTTCTGACATCCCCAGGCAGGAGTGGCTGCGCAGCTTGCGGTGCGGGCAGGAGGCAGAGCTGCCCTTCCTGCTGGGGACGTGGAGGGGAGGATGCTGCTGGAGTCAGAGCATTGGTGGCTTTGTAGCTCCCGAGCTCGGCCACGTCAGCCCAAAGCAGCACAGGATCCTTGGACGGTGGGAGGCAGAAAAAGGGATTCGCCCCGGCGTGGCCCCGCAGAGGGGAGGGAAGGCTTCAGTTTCAACTTTGGCTTCAGCTTTGGCGTGGCCTTCTCCTTCCCTCTGTTTCAACAGCCCAGCAGAGCAGCTGGTGCTTTGT
This sequence comes from Astur gentilis, assembly GCF_929443795.1. Taxonomy (NCBI): domain Eukaryota; kingdom Metazoa; phylum Chordata; class Aves; order Accipitriformes; family Accipitridae; genus Astur; species Astur gentilis. The sequence continues at coordinate 17,633 of NW_026061036.1, forward strand.
GGCAAAGATGAAGCGCGTGGACAGGCGTTGTCCTAGACCACTGGAAAGAGTGGCTGTCCTGCCACTCTCCGGAGGCTGCCGGGTCCTCCTCCAGCTGAGGTGTCTCCTTTCCTGTTAGACCTCAGGAAGAGGAGATACCCCAGCCTGCAGAGCATCCTAGGGCTGGGGCTCCAGCGTTGTCTCTGCCTGAGCAGAGTCCTCGCTGGGGACTGAGTGTGACCTCATCCGTGCCCTCGTCATCTGTAAACTCAGCCGTGGTAGGTTAAACCTCGACTTCAGCCTTCCTCGTCCCAGGATGAGGAGTGTCTGAGTTGCCAGGGAGGAGACCAAGGGGCTGGTGTCTTTGCTTGGGCCTTGAAGGACTGTGGGGACAAAGCAGCAGAGGTGAGGTGACAGCCCCATATCCCTTCCAGGCAGGGCACATTGCACCTCATGATTCCCAGGGCCAGGAGGGAACCAGGGGGCAGATGGCTCAGCTGGAAGCTGCTGGTTAGGAATACGCCCCTCCCGAAACACCCCTCTTCCCACAGATGTGCTGGGAGCAGAGCCCCCCTTGCCCAGGCTGGGGGGGGAGCTCCATGCCAAGGTCCTTCCTCCTCCCCGCTGCCCTCACTCACTCTCTCTGATGTACTTGTGCTCGTTCTCGTTGCTCATCCACATCCCGTCCAAGGAGTCCTGGGGGGACACAGCATGCCAGGGACCCACTGGCCATCAGGGACCCACCAGCCAGCCTGTCTGGCCACACAGTTCCCTGGGGAGGGCTGACCCCAGGGTGCAGCATCGGGGAGGGGATGGATGAGCCTCCTGCCAGCCCTACCTGTGCAGGCAGGAGTGGGAGAGAGTGAAGGGGTGCCCCACAGGTCCTGCACTGGGACACAGGGACCCTGGGAGAGAAAGGGACCCTGGGGCTAGGGGCTCACCGATGAACCTGACAGCCTCCAGCCGCAGGGACTCCTGCGGGCTCCGCAGGTAGGTCTGGCTCTTCCACAGGTAGTACGTGGCCCTGCTCCTCTTCCTGGCCAGCTGGAGAGAAGGGCGCAGAGTTGGCACAGAGATGGCCCCCCCGTTGGGCCATCCCTCCACCAAGGACCACCCTTCTTCTCCCCAGCAGGACATTCCCAGCTCTCCGCTCTCCGCATTGGGGTTCGGAGGGAGCAGAGGGCTCCCAGGCAATGCTAGGGTGCCATCCTGGTGGCGGGGTCCCCTTTGGGACCCCGGAGGTGAGGACAGCCTGGAGCAGAGCCTGTTCCAGGAGGGTGCATGCAGCTGTGGGGACACTGCCCTTGGTCCCCTCTGCTGGGCACGGGCAGGGCTTACCCAGGGCAGATCCCAGGGGTGTTCGGGCTATGCTTACCAAGCACTCGCAGATCCTCCATGCCTGCGCCGTCTCGGCCGGTCGCACCAGCTGCCTCCACTTCAGGAACTGGCCAGCGCTGCGGAGGGCTTCCTGGGAGGCCTGGTGAGCAGCACAGATGCTACCACCACCATGGGGGGCACAGGACCCTGTGTCCTCCCTCCTGGTGGGGCTCAGAGCCTGTCCTGGCCCATGCAGGGAAGACGCACCAGCTGGGGACTGATGCTGCCAGCAGGTTCAGCACCCCAGGGGAAGAGGAGGGCAGCCACCCTCTCTGGCTGGAAGCCTGTCGGGGCTTCAGCGTTTCAGCTTTGGTGGCCCCAGGCTGCTGCGGAGCCGTAGTCCAGTCTCTGGGGCTGCAGGGACCCATGCCAGGGGCTGTGTGGAGGGAGCTGGGTGGGAAAGGGACCCACCTCCCCATCCACCAGGCAGCAGGAGGAAAAAGGCAGCAGTGGGCAGGGAGGGGGGCTCTGCCTGTTCCTAGGGACTCAACAAGCTAGACCTCACAGTGCAGTGTCAGCATTGCCCTCCCCAAAGGACCAGTCAGGTTGGGAATCCCACCTTGGCCACACTCTCGTCCTGGTCATGCAGGTGAAAGAGCAGCGGCAGCAGGCTGTCCCACACCACCTTCTTCATCTTCTTCTTTTCAGCACCCACCACGAGCCCCATTGCAATTTGGAAGAGATGGATGGAGAGCTCCCGCACCGTGTCCAGCTCCTGGGGGAAGAGGGGAGGAGGACCTCAGCCACAAGCCCATGGCAAGCAAGGGGCTGACATGGAGACAGACATCCCCAAAATGGCTGCAGGCAGCCCTGCTGCAAAAGGCAGCGAGCTGCGGCAGGCAGATGGTCTGCCCAGGGAGACTGGGGTCTCCGGGGCTGAGGGCCAGAGAGGGAAGCCCTGCAGAAGGCTGGAGGATGCTGCCAGAGCAGGGTGTGCATTGGTGGGGCTCAGCACGCCTGCTGCCATCCTGCCACCACTGTCCCCCGCTGCGGCAGGGAGGCCGAGCCGGAGTGAGTCCTTGGTGGGGGGTTTGTGACACAGCACGGAGCCACCAAGGGCAGCAATGGGGTCTGGGGACTGCAGGGCAAAGCATCCCCCTGCAGAGCACAGGGGCTGCAGTGGGAGGCGTGAATGGAGGTGCCCAGGAAGGGGGACATGGGGCTCTCCCCCAGCCTTACATTGTTGAAAAGCAGCAGGAGCTTTCCAGCCAGTGCCAGGGCAGTGAGGCTGAGTCTCTTCCCCTCCAGCAGCCAGAGCATGTTGCCAAGCACGGGCAGGGCCGCGGCGCTGGCATCACTGTCATCATCCAGCAGCTGGTCCATAACGTACGGCAGCAGGATAAGGGCTTTCCTTTCCTGTGTGAGACATGCCACCTCCTTTTTGTAAAGGAGCCACCGATCACAGGGGTGAAAACCCTCTCCACGAACACCGGCCTCCCCACTGGGTTCTCTGCAGGCAGTGCAGGTTACGAGGGCAAGGTCCCGGCAGACAGGGCTCACCAGCATGCCCATGGGAAGAGCAGGGCACACAGGGGGAGGACAGACAGCACTGGCTCCTTGCTAGCCCTTCGGCTGCCCCCTTCTCCACCAGACCCCCCTGGATAGGCTGGTGGGTGACTGGCGCTGCCTGGAAAGCTGCCCAAGCTGCCAGCAGCCCCTGCCATGGCTGCTGTGTTTCACCCTGGGGCTCAACACCTCACGGCCAGGCCCTGCAGACCCCACGCTCAGGCCGGTTGCTCTGCCGCCAGCATCCCTGCTGGGACGTGCTGGCAGTGGGAGCCCGTTCCCGTCAGCACTGCTGCTTCTCTCCTTGGCATGGCACAGCCATGGGGCAGAGGGCCGGGGAGGCAGGAGAGCTGGCAGCAGCCAGCACAGCCCACAATGCCCAGGAAAGCCTGAGCTGCCACGTTACCCACTGTTCCACCCTGGGCTGCTGTCCCGGCTGCCCCCTACTCACTGTGTCAGGCCTCTCGGTGAGCCTGAGGATGGCCCTGAGCACCAGGCTGGGCATCCCCAGGCACTGGCTCTGCAGATAAATGGGGAAGATTTCCAGGGCACGGACCAGCTCTTCACTGATGTTGGTAAAGTCCAGCATCTGAAACACAGGCAGTGGGAGCTGCTGAGGTGTGGTGCTGGCTCCAACCATCAGCTCAGGACAAGGACGCAGGGCAAGACCAAGCCCAGACAGAGAGAGGCAGCAGGGATTGCAGAGAGTCCCCGTGCCCCACACCACAGCACATTGCTTGCTCATCTGCTCCTCCATGGTACCAACCAGAGCCCACCCACTGCCCCAGCTTTCCCCACAGTGGTGGGCATGGGAGAACCGAGCATCGGGGGGAGCTTGGAGTGGTGCCATCAGGCTCACCTCAATGAAGAAGACCATAGCGACCATCTGCCAGGTGGGGTCCTCTGTCCGGAGGAGCTCTACCAGATGGCAGAAGATGGCGGAGCGCAGGCGCCTTGGCATCTTCATCATCTCCCTGACGGGGAAGGAGGCACTGTCAGGCCTGAGCCAGGCAGGCACATCTTTTGGGGGTTTGCACCAGCCTGGACATCGCCAGTCTGTACCACTTTCTCCAAGTAATGGGGACCCCACTGCCATCAGCCCCAAGGGAGGGGGTGGCATGGGGTACCCTGTCCCCAAGGAGCAGGGAGAAGGGGCTCTCACCTGGCGATAATGCGCACTCCCATGAGGTGGGTCTGGGAGCTGAGCAGGGTGTCCCAGCCACCCTGCGCCTCGATGGCCAGTACCTGGCTCTCAAAGCCCATGCTGCAGAGCAGCACTTTCATGGACTGCACCGCAGACCTGCACAAGGAGAAATGCTTAGCTCCCACCCTGGCTTGGCTCCGGGTGGTTGGCAGGGATGAGAGGAAAGGGATGGAGCACCTGATGGGAGTGAGCTGATCCTGTCGGTGCTCCGTCCAGAAGATGTGCACTTCCTGCAGCGTCAGCTCCGTGGTGAATGACGCTTGGAAAAGCAGCGCCAGGAAAAGCTGGGGGAAAATTGCCTCCACCTGCCAGAGGCAGACAGACTGCAGGAGGATCTCGCTTATCGCCCTGGTTGCCTGCAGAAGACACCCGGACGCTGAGATGTCCCCTCATCCCTGGGGAGGTCAAGCCTTGGGGCAGGCAGGGAAGGGGAGCAGGGGCCCCGGACAGCTGAGATCAGCCCCGGAGGTCAGCAAGGCTTCGTCCAGCAACTCACAGCCAGGGAGAGGATGCGTGGGTTGTCCTTGGTGGAGGTGGAGGTCTTGCGCAGTGACTGGTTCACCAGCAAGCTGAGCAGCTCCCTCAGCACCTTGTCCGCAGCCCGGACGTCAGACATCATCGCCCTCCACATGGCCCTGGCGACACTGCAGGGACACGGGGCTCTGTCAGCAGGGACACCCCAGAGGATGGCCGGGCTGAAATCCCTCGGGAGGGTCTTGGGGCCCCTCTCCTAGTGTGAGAGGAGCCCCCAAAGGCTGGTGGTCCCCTTACCGGGTGCACGTCGGGGAGCACTGCAGCAGGCTGGCCACCAACTCCCTGGGGTGTTTGCGCACAAGCACCACCAGGGCCCTGTCCAGGCTTTTGCGGGCTACCACCGCCCTGACGGAGGGCCGGCTTCTGTAGATGGCCCACACGACGTTCAGCACCTGGAGGAGAGACACGGGTGGGAGTGGGGATGTCAGCATGGTGAGCGCGGCCATTTCCCCAGCTCCTACTGGGAGCTGCTTCCGTTCCTAGTGCGGTATGCCAGCTCGAGACGGCGTCAGTGCTAGCCAGGCACAGAGCCAGGGGAGGAACAGTCCCCCAGTGGGCTGGAGCATCAGCTGTGCCACCCATGGGCTATTCACCTGCCCCGGCTGGAAGGCACGGTCCGCCACAAGGACATCCACCATGTGGGCAGCCAGCCTGATGCTGTAGGCGCTTGGGTGTCTCAAGCTCTTGATAGCCATGAGGATGATGTCTGCCTGGTCGGAGGACTGGAGGTATTTTGTGAACATCTGCAGGATGAAGGAGAGGAGGGGAGATTTGTTGCCTCACCCAGAGCATCACCCAGAGCATCTTGACTGTGCAGTGAGAGCGGGGCACGGAGCCAGGCTGCGCTGGGGAGGAGACTGATGGTGGGCATCAGGGTCCCGCAGGGGATTGAAGCTCCCTGAGGGCCTTTGCCTAGCCCCTGCTCAGGAACAGCATGAGCCCCTGTCATCCCCACGCATCGGGTGTCCCTTCACTCACACTGAGCCAAAGGCACTTCTTACCAAGAAGATTTTGCGGGTGTGGCTGATTTTCAAAAGCTGCCAGGGCTTCATTGCTTGCCAGTCCTCCTGGAGCTGCAGCTGCTCTGTGCCATGCAGCCAGGGCCACCTGCCTGGGGGGGAGCAAAAACGGGGTGCTTAGAGAGAGGGTGCAGAAGTGGAAGTGCAGTCTGAGAGCATTGGGCAGAAAAGTTGCTGGCAAAGAAAAAGGGCACCAGACAGGTCCAGGGAGCAGGTACCCAGGGAGGGTCCAGGGCTATTGTGAGTGGGGGCAAGGCAAAATGACTTTTCAGACTGCAGGCAGGCAGGCAGGTTGGATAAGGCTTTCTCTCGTCAAGGAGAGTGGCCCCTGACTGCCCATGCCTGGGGGATCCAGCCCGACACAGCTTGTCTTACTTCTCTGCTGCAGGACAAACGTGTGCAGGTGATAGAGAGCTTCTGCAGCCTCAGGACGCATCCCCTTGTCCTTGCAGGTGCAACAGAGGGTGAGGTGCCCCACCAGCTTCCCCAGCATTACAAACTGATGCGTCTTGGAGCACTGATGCCTGCGGACTGTGGCTTGGGCAAAGCAGGGGCAGACCTGGGGGAAGAGAGGCAGTGTGAGCACAACGGGAGCCCCAGCTGCTCCCAGAGCAGCTAGGCAGCAGCCAAGAGCAGGCAGGGCTGCCGGACCCAGGTTCCTGCCTGTGCCCGGGGCAGCCCTGCCCTGCCCTGCCCTGCCCTGGGAGAGAGCATCGACAGGACAGGGGCAGGGCAAAGACCCCTGCTCCCGACCTGCTGGCTGGGTGCCCAGCTTCCCTGGGAGGTGCCGGGGCTCAGGGGCACAGGGACAGGGCACTGGGGCTGCCCAGACCAGGAGCTCGGTACCTGCGGCAGGGGAGTAGGTGGTGATGAAGTTCACCAGCCTGGCGATCCGTGCCATGGCCCTCTCCTGCACCTCTGCCAGCTGGGAATCCGTGAAGGGCAGCAGCAGCTGGGAGGAGAAAAGCTGCTGGTGTGCCAGGAAGGTGGCATGGCACAGCATGGCACAGCCAGGCTTGCTCTGGGGCAGTGCCTGGGATGGGGCATGTGTCCTTCTTGCCCCTCACAGCAACCTGCTGCGGGCAGGCAGGTCACTGCATCCCGCTTCTGCTGCTGCCTCTGCTGCCTTCCATTCACTCCCCACCAAAAAACATCCCTCTGCCTCCCACCCAAGGACTCCAAGGCTTTGGGGTGACCACCTCACTGGGGACCTGTGGTGGGGGCTCTGGGATATGGCCCATGGTGAAGCTGGAGGGGGAAAGCCCCAGGGCTGGGCTCCCCTTGCCAGACAGGCAGGTCCATCTGGGAGGCAGTGTTGGGGAGGACAGGCAGCGGGCAAGGCTGTAGAGGTGGCGTGGGCTGGGGCAGGAGAAGGGGCTCTGGCGGGAGCCAGGAGGCAGGGGGGTGGGGGGGGGGCATGGCTGGTAAGGAGAGACATTCCCTGCCCCCCTCCTTGCACCAGGTGCTGGGGGTGGGCACCGCTCAAGCCAGGGGTCACTGCCCATGGGGACCCTGTGCCAAGGTCAGACCTCCAAGATGTTCTGCAGCTCCACGATGCCAAGGGTGCCGGCACTGTGTACCAGCACCTGCAGCATGCTGTCCATCGTGGCCAGGGTCTGTGAGGGGGACAGAGTCTTGGGGGCAGCCCTGGAAGCCTGGCAGGGGACGGCCATGGCCCTGCGGTGCCCAGGAAGGGGCCTCGCAGCCAGGGAACTCCCCATGGTTCACCCCCTGGCACACCTTGGAGCAGAGTGAAGCATCAGGGCCCTGAGTGTCCTCCTGAGGAGGCAGGTGGAAGATGTTGCAGAAGCAGGCATACAGGAGGCTGTTCTTCTTCTCCTGCAGAAGCAGCCCCGCTCTGCTGCGGGGACAGAGGAGGAGGCAGACCCTGGGCTTAGAGACCTGAGCTGAGCCCCATGCCATGGGGGACCCCTCAACCCTCCATCACACTGGCACTTGCCTTTGCGGGGAAAACCCTGTGGCACCCCCTGCCCTGTTCTCTGCCTCCCTCTCAGACCCAGGACTGGGGATGCCCCCCACCTGGGACCGGTGCCATCGGGGCCACCAAGCTGGGGGCTGGGGCAGGTACCTCATGGAGATGATGGCCAGCATGGCTTGCTGCTGCACCATAATGCCCTGGGGGCCAGCGGGCTCCTCTTGCAGCAGCACCTGGGGAGCACAGCAGCGTGGGACAGCTCAGGATGGGGCAGTTTCCTTCGCCCAGCAAGAGCCTGTGGGGCTGGCAGAGCCCAGGTGCCCCCATCCTGGCACCCCCTCCCCACCCAGCACCCAGTGGTCCCAAGCCCCATGGCTGGAAGGGCTGTGCCCGTCACAGAGCCACAGGCTGGCCAAGGGACCTGCAAACATCCAGCCAGGCCGCCCAGGTGGCTTTGGAGCATCTCCAAGGATGGAGACCTGGAGCAGTGCTCATCCGCAACCCCCCTGCCTGGCCAAGCTCTCATCTGCCCCCGGGGCTGTGTCGCTGCCTGCTGCCCCTGCCCCTGCCCCTGCCTCAGCCTGACTGGCCGTCCCCTCACCTCGATGGTCTCCACCACCTCCGGCTGGCAGAAGTAAAGCATGTCCCACACAGCGGAGTCCACGCTGGTGGTGCTGCAGACGGTGCAGATGGAGGCCAGAAACCTCAGCTTCTGGGCCTCTTGCTGCCAGCCAGGGAGGAGACAGACAGACAGACAGTGTCAGGGGGGAGAGACAGCCAGGTGGGGGGCCCAGCACAGCCCCCAGCACCTCCTGAGCACGGGACAGGGGCCGAAAGACAGGCTGGGAGACACGGGCACAGCCTCATAGAAGTGGCCACGGATACCTTTGGTCTGCTCCTGAGGAAGGCTCGAATGATGTCCAGGGTATTGTCTTCCTCCCTGGGCAAAGCCAAGGCAGAGCAGCACAGATCTGGCCAAGAGAGAGCAAGAAGGGCTGGGGGGCAAGCAGCAGGGAAAACCCGAGCCCTCTGCCCAGCTCCCAGGGATGCCACAAGCCCTTGCTCAAGGCTGGGACACCGGTGCCCCCTGTGTGCCTCAGGAGAGAGGGTGTGATGCTGGAGGGCAGCACAGGGAGGGGGCCCTGCTGTGGTCTGGTAAGGGATGCGCTGGCACCAGGGCACAGGGAGAGTCCCTGTCCCAGGAACGCCAGAACAGAGCTCCCTTCCTGGCCACTGCGCTGTGGGAGCTCTGATGCCAGCCTGGCTGGGGGATGTGAGCCTGGCCCAGGACAAGGCAGGGCAGGCTGGGGAGCCCCCTGCTCCACAGCACCCGCACACTCACCTGCCCGCAGCAGCTGGACCTCGGACATCTCATGGGGCTTTGGCCTGGATCTGGGAGCCGGGGCAGCTCCAGCCTTCTCCACCCAGGCCTGCCTAACGTGGCCAGGGGGTCTCTCCGCCATCCTGCAGGAGGGAGGGAGGAAAGGGGTGAGGAGGACCCCCTGCCACCCCAGGGGTGGTGGGGGCAGAGGTGGCTGTGCTCAGGGGCTCCTCGCTCCCATCCTGTCCCAACACTGTCCTCCCAGACACTGCGGGAACAGGGCTGGCTGCCACAGGGTGTCGCAAAGTACCCCAATGTCACTCCCCTAAGCCCCCTGATCCCCCCTCCCCAGAAGCCCTCTGGCTGCCCCGGAGCACATGGACCCCTCCTTGCCCTGGGGGGACGGGACTGGCTCCCTCTTCCTCCTCCTCCCGCTATGGGGCTGGGGTTTGTCTGTATGGGGGCATCCCCCTTGTCGCAGACACCCCTCTGTCCTCTGTCCCTTCCCTCCCAGGGCCTGGTGCCACCCCCACCTATGGCCAGGCCGAGCCGGGGAGCAGCCCCCAGCCCCTCAGGCACGCCGAGGCTCTTCCCTCGTCCTCAGGAGGCGCAGGACAAGGCCCGCCGGGCTCCCCTCGCTCGAAGGCAGGTGGGCACACCGGGACACCAGAGGCCTTCCTGTGCGCTCAGCCACAGCGATCTGCGACCGTTGGGGTCTGCTGGGTTGCCCTGGTTACGGCTGCCGCGGCAGGCGGCAGGGTTCCATCGGCCGTTCGCTGGCACGAGGGAGGGGGGGAGTCCCCCCTCCCCCCCTCCCCGGGGCCTACGCCCCCGCTGGGCTCAGCCCGGGCCTGCTGGGTCGTCTGAGCGGGCGCGGGGGCCCGGGCCGGGGTGCTGGGGGACGCGCTACGCCCGGGGTGGTGGGGCCGGGAGCGAGGTGGTGTGGGCACAGAGGGGTCGGTGCATGGGGACGGGCGGGAGGTGAGGCGAGAGGCCGGTGGACAGCGGGAGGCTGCGGGTCGGGCCGTTGCGGCAAGCTCGGCCCAGCAGCGGGGAGCAAGGCGGACGGCAGCGGCGGCGGGGCCGGCAGGTGGGTACGGGCGGGAAGGGGACGGGAACGGGGGAGCGGGGGAAGAAGGAAGGAAGGAAGGAAGGGGGAAAGGGGAGGGGGAGAGGGGTCTGGTGATGGGTCAGGGATGGGGTCGATGAGGGGGTCAGGGATGGGGTCAGGGATGGGTCCAGGGATGGGTGAGTCAGTGCTGGGGTCAATGATAATGGGCTCAGTGCTGGGGTCAATGATAGGCTCAGGGATGGAGTCAGGGATGGGGTCAATGATGAGTCCAGGGATGGGTCCAGGGATGGGGTCAATGATGGGCTCAGTGCTGGGGTCAATGATGGGGTCAGTGACGGGTCAGGGATGGTCAGTGAGGGGCTGGGGGCCACTTGTCTGGGAGGTCCAGCCGTGGGGTGGGCGCAGTGATCAGCTGGGTGGTGCCGTTCAGGTTTGTGCAGCCTGTGCGGGTGTAGCGTGGTTTGGAGTGATGGGGGGGTGCAGGCAGGGTGGGCTGCGCTGTGCAGGGGTGCAGTCTGTTTTGGGTGCTGGGGGAGGTGCCCTGGACAGACGTGTCATTCATGCTGGGGAAGCAGAACCAGGCGCTGGTGAGCCGGTGCAGCGGTTCCTCCTGCGCAACATTCTTAGGAAAACTCTCCTTTTTCTTTCCTTTTCCTTGCTCCTTCGCTTCCAGATCTCCGTGGTCGCAGTTTGTGCTGCCTCACCTCCAGCACAGCGTGCAGAATGAAACGACGGTCACAGAATTCGTCCTCCTGGGGTTCTGCAGCACCCCAGCCCTGCAGCGCTGCCTCTTTGGCCTTTTCTCTGCCCTCTGCTCTGCCACTCTGATGGGAAACGCACTTGTCTTTCTGTTTATCTGCCTGGACTACTGCCTCCCCATGTACTTCTTCCTCTGCCACCTCTCCATCGCGGACATCTGCTACGCCTCCAGCCATGTCCCCCGTATGCTAAGGAGCCTCCTTGGACAAGGCAGAACCCCCTCCTTTGCTGGGTGTGGGGCACAGAGCCATCTTTATTTAATCTTTGCACTTACAGCGTGCGTGCTGCTGGCCGTCATGTCTCATGTTCGCTATGTGGCAATCTGCCGTCCCCTGTGCTGTGCCCTCATCGTGATCTGGAGGCTGCGCCTCACCCTTGCCACAGTTCTGTGGGCTTTGGCGTTCGTATTTGGTACACTGCAAGCCTCTCTGGCTTTACACCTGCCTTTCTGTGGCCCCTGCGAGGTTGTCCACTTCTCCTGTGAAATTCTTGCTGTCTCAAAGCTGGCCTGCCCTGCCTCTCCTGCCAATAAAGTCCTGATCTTTGCTGTTTGTGTGTGCTTCTTCCTCTTCCCTTTAGCCCTAATCCCGATTTGCTCCCTGGACAGCCTGGCCACCGATCTGCGCATCCGCTCTGTGCCAGGATGGCAGGAAACCACCTCCACCTGTGGCTCCCACCCGACCGTGGTGGGTGTCTTTTATGGAAACGCCATCTTCGTGTACGCGGGGCCCGGGAGCAGTAACTCCTCTGGGAGGGAGAAAGTTCTTTCCCTTTTCTACAGTCTCATCAGCCCCAGTTTGAACCCCGTCATTGACAGTCGGAGGAACAAGCAGGTGAAGGAAGCCTTGCTGAAGCTTCAGAGAAGGAAGAGGGTCTTTCATTCCCTCTAGCTGGCGCTCTAGGCTTTCACCTGTCTCCTGTCTTTCTGCTCTTTCTTCTTGAGCTCTTGCAGTATTTCTCACGGAATGTTAAGTGGTTAAAAGTGTCCTCGTTTCAGCTTGGATAGAGTTAACTGTCTTCCTAGTAGCTGGTACACTGCTATGTTTTGAGTTCAGTATGCAAAGAACCTTGATAACGCTGATGTTTGCAGTTGTTGCCGAGGAGTGTTTAGACTAAAGTCAAGGATTTTTCAGCTTCTCATGCCCAGCCAGCGAGAAAGCTGGAGTTGCCACAGAACACAGCCAGGGCACCTGACCCAAACTGGCCAACAGGGTATTCCATACCATGCGACATCCCATCTAGTATAGGAACTGGGGAGTGGGGGGGGGGAAAATCGCTGCTCGGGGACTAGCTGGGTGTGAATGGTGGGTGGTGAGCGATTGCACTGCGCATCATTTGTACATTCCGATCCTTTTATTATTGCTGTTGTCATTATTAGTTTCTTCCTTTCTGTTCTATTAAACCGTGCTTATCTCAACCCACGAGTTTTACTTCTTTTTCCGGATTTTCTCCCCCATCCCACTGGGTGGGGGGGGAGTGAGTGAGCGGCTGGGTGGTGCTTAGTTGCTGGCTGGGGTTAAACCATGATAGAGACAGAGTCACAGCAGCACAGAATGGATGCTGAAAGAGGCCTCTAGAGATCATCCAGCCCACCTCGGCTGCTCGAGCAGGGCCAGCTGCAGCAGGCTGTGAGTCTGCTTCTCGAAGGTTCTATTGGCTGCGTTGCTCCCAGGTTATGGAGCTCGCATGGCAAATGGGCAATGAAGAGGGATGAAGTTTCCAGGCACTTTCTGGCCGGTGCAGTGATTTTTATTTTTTTTTTTCCTTCTGACTTTTTTTCTCCCCGCTTCCTGGTCTTGCGGCTGCCCAAGGTGCAGCCAGACAAGCGGAGGAGGGTCCCTGCCTGGCCTGCAGCTCCCTCCCTCGCCATTCTTGGGGTGATTTGGGGTTATTTTGCTGTGTCAGTGAGGCAAAGCTGGGCTTTCCGCGGCTGAGTGCAGTGGGACCCAAGGAAGGCCATGATGGTCTTGAGGCTTTGAAGGGCTGTGCACCGAGCCCTGTCCCCACTGGAGGGGACACTGGTGGTGTTCAAGACGAAGGCCTTGCAGCCCTTGTTGTTGTGTGTGCCCGTGTCGCCCCTGGCTCCCAAGGTCTGTCGTTGTCGCAGGGGCTCCGTGCTGCTTTCTGCGTGGGACCGTGTCCGTGAGTCCTGCAGGGACCTGTCTGTCCTGGCTTCCACACCAAAGGGCTGCTGCCCCTGGGGAAGGGGACAGGGAAGTTGTTCCCGTTCCCACCCCCCGCCACCATCGCCTGCCCAGCTGGTGGAGACTGGGCCCTGGGGGTGGGTGGGTTCCCCTCGTGGCTTGCTGGCTTGGATTTGGGGCTCAGTGGGGCTTTTGCACCTCCTGGGGGCTGTTTCTTGGTGTCCCCTGTGCTCCCTCCCGGTCCCACACAGGCACCGAGCAGTTCTGGAGAAGGAGCTTTTAATTGAAAAGACAAGAGAAAAGGTCCCATCCAAGCTGGTGTAACCCCTCCCTAGCCACCCCCGCCCACCCCCCCTGCCATATACCCCACCCCTCCTCTCCCACCCCCCCCACTGCCCCCATCTCCATCCCTCTCACCCCTGTCTAATCCCCCCCCCACACACACACCCTCACATTGGCTGCCAGAGCCCTGCGCTTGCTGGGTGCCATTGGCAAGGAGCTCTGTGCCTGCCTCTTCCTCCGCTTGCCGGCCGTGGCAGGTGGGGATGGTGGCAGGTCCATCCCCGCATCCTGCCACGGCTCCTGGGGCTCCATCCCGCCGCCGTTGACTATTTTGAGGCTCAGCGTGGCGTCGCTGAGCTTGGGGATGCAGTAGTCGGGGGTGAGCATCTCCTCAGGCAGCGAGAGCGAGCTGAAGTCGCGGTCGGGGGTGTCTGTGCTGGTGCCAGCAGCATCCTCGGGCACGGAGCCTCTGCTGGGAGCATCCTGGCTGACCCCCACTCTATCCAGGGCGCAACCGAAGAGCCTTAGGGCCTCTTCCAGGAGCATCTCCTCGGACACTGCAAGGTCGCCTGCCGTGTCCCCAAGGCCTTCGTTGTTGGTGGCAGCGCAGGGGCTGGTGTGGACATTGCTGCCCGGGGGTGCCCCCACAGGGGTGGCCGTGCTGGGAATGTTGATCTGTGCCAGCTGCCCCTCGCTGTGCTGGTAGCCAGGGATGGACACTGGCAGCTCCAGAGTGTCTGGGGCCACCCCACTCCTCTGGTTTTTGTAGGGTGTGAGGTATCGTGGTTGGCCCTGGGGGGCCCCGCAGCCCCCGGGACCCCACAGGGCAGCACCCAGCAGAGAAGTGGCGCCTTGGCCAAGCGTGGCGCTGGCCGGTGGAGGCAGGTCGGTGGTTGTCCACTGGATGCGGAAGACCCGGGGGTCGAAGAGGCAGCCACATGGAGCCCTCTGCAGACCTGTGTGGGTGAGGGGGAGCCGTGCTGGGCCGGGGGAACTGTCCAGGGGCACCTGCCGAGCCGGCCCCGATGGCCAACATCCCCCAGCTCTGGGCCAGGGGTGGGGGGAGCTTGTGGCCGGGGTGATCCCCACGGGGTGAGCCACTGTGCCGGTGGGACGGGGTTGCAAATCGGGGAGGAGACTCGCATCTAGGAGGTGAAAGGGGAGAGGTGGCCCCAAATATTTGGGGAATTCTCTGCAGATGGGCTTTACTGGGCACGCGCCGCCCGGGCGAGGGCAAGGATGCTCACCGGGGCTTGCTGAACCCCCCTGCGAAAAGTGCCGGGGGAACGGGTGTGATGGGGATGGCGAAGGGGCCAGAGCAGACTGGGGTGCCATACCTGCTGGTGGTGCCTGGGGGGGCCGGGCTGCAGGGAAGGGCTGCTCCCATGCGGGCAGGCGGCATAGGTTGGCTGAGCCTGAGAGAATGAGACAGGAGCGATGGCCGGCGGTCACCTCTGCTCTTGTCCTCCAAGAGCATCCCTGGGCTGCAGGGGTTGGGGTCGGTCCCTACCTCAAGGGTAGAAGGTTTTGGGGAGCACGAATGGCTGGAAAAGCTGGGGCGCTGGGGGGCCCCAGGGCCCAGGCAGTGGGAGCTGCGTTGGTGGCCGTGCCATGGTCCCTTCTGGCTGTTGGCTGCCAAGGACTCTTTGGCGTCTCCCCGGAAGGAATGCGGGGGCTCCCTGTGTTCCGCCCCACCCCCAAGAGCCTCCCCAGCTCCTCCTGGGAAGGGAAAGGGTTAAGGGAGGCTGGGGTGCCCCCGGGGCCTACAGGCGGCTCTCGGGGTCTGCGGGTGCAAATGCTCTTTGCTTTCAACAGTATTTTTCCGGTGGGGGAAGAAGAACAAGTTGATTCAGCCGAGCCAAGCGGGGACCAAGCTGCAGCCACAGCCTCCTTGCGCCAGATGGCAAATGCGTTTGTGACCATTGCCCACGCTTCTGTTCGCTGCGTTGACCGGAGCGAGGCAGAAATAGGAAAAAGGACCTCGAGGGCGCGAAGGAAGGTCACGCGGTGTCGCTCGGTGGCACGCTTTCCCCCAGCCCTCGCTCCAGTAGTGCTGTCAGGTCTTTCAGTCTCCTGCTGGGAAAAGCAGCAGCTCTGGATCCCCCTGGGAGGGGGCGGCCCTTTCCCTGGGTGCGTGACACCCCGGAGGAGACGGTACCCGCCGCCGCGTGCTCCCAGAAAAGGACTGGATTCTGCCCAACGTCCGGTGTCGGGGCGCTGGGGCTGTTTGCGCTCTACGGGATCCCAGGGATGGGGTTAGTACATCCCCTCCTCGTGCTTGGAGGATTCGGCGCTAGCAAGGACACCCCAAGGGTACCAAGGACACAGGCCTCTCGCTCCCGCTGTGTGAACAGTGTGTGGCCTGGGGGAGTCGGGACAACTGCCGTGAACCGGAGGCCAAAGATCTCTCCTGGCCTGTATCCTGGTAATCAAAGAGATTGCGCTCTGTTCGTGAGGCACCTCTGGCTGCAAGATTGTGCAAGGCCATGTGCTGCGTAACTTGTGGCAGGGACCGATGCTGGGGGCGTGAAGGCAAGCGCGCTTCTAAAAGCATAAAACTCCGTTTCATTTCAGAGCGCAGCTGAGCCACCCCGCTCCTCAAGACTCTGCCATCTGCACCGCTGTGGCTGGGACCGGGCAGTGCTGCACATCCCAAAGGCCACCAAGTCACACCCGTGTCCCTGCTTTGCCGGGAGCTTCTGCGATGCGAGCGATGTTCTGGGGGCTGATCTCTTGGACTACAACTACCCCGTCCCTGACCGGCAGCTGGCCAGGAGGGTTGTGTCCAGGGTGGAATTCCACCTCTCTGACAAGAACCTGGCCAAGGATGCTTTCCTCCTGAAACATGTCCAGAAGAACAAGATGGGCTTCGTCAGCATCAAACGGCTGACGTCCTTGAAGAAGGTAGGCAGCGCGTTGCGTTGGCCAGCCGAGGTGGGAAGTGGCCTCCACGTGGAAGACGCCTGGATGTCTGGGTGTCTGGGTGTGCTCTGGCTGTCTGCCATGGCCAAAACACTGCTGTGTTATCAACAGCTTTCTAGCTACCAGTACAGAGCACAGCACTACGAGGGCTGCTGTGGGGTAAAGGAACTCCAACTCAGCCAGATCCAATACAGAAGGAAAGTGGAGAAACAACAGAGGGAGCAGCCCAGGGACACAGAGCCCCAGGTCTCATCTGGCCGCTCCTGTGACCATACGGTGTATGCAAAATCAAATACCTGAAGTGCTCCCTTAGATGCAGTTTACAGCCAGGGGACAAGAAGGTGGCAGTTCTGCATTTTGCAGCTCCCAGGCTGATGGCAGAGCCAAAGCAAAAAAAACAAACGCAAACCCAAACCAACCAAGAGAGGTAAAACTGGAGCGCAGGGAGCAAATGCTTTTCTTTCACCTTAGGCCAACTGCTCGGATGCTCTCTATGCTGCCCTGCCACAGAGGGCATCCCTCTCGTACCAGTAAGAGACATAAGAGTGAATTAAAGCCAGGACCCCAAACCAGACCAAAAACCCTGTCGTGATCAAGAAGAAAGTGGAGAATGCATCAAATATAACAGAAAATTATTTTGGACATTCTCTGTTTACATTTGAAAAAAAGAGAAAAAAAAAGAGGAGGAATTAGGTATTAAAAGAAGAGCACTGAATGATAAAGCCATAGCAGTCCCTCTACCACTACAAACCCACACCCCCACACGCACGTACGCACACAGACTGAACACCACCAAACTCCCCTTGACTGTGACATTCACCTCAGCTTGCTGGTCTAGAGATACTGAATGCCTGAAGCACACCAAGGATAACTGAAAACATCTGCATGGCTTTAATGGGAATCCTCCAACTGAAACAAAGCGCCTTCTCCCTCTGTCTGCGTTGGCACATCCCCGAGTCACGCTCTCACTCCTCTCCTTCAAAGTCAAGATTCCTAAACGTGAAAAGCGGGAGTGGGGAAAGGCGAAGGGAAGAGAAAAAGAGGGAGAGCATCATCAGTGGAAGACCTGCCAGCTGCTGCTGATTCAGCCCTGTTTGGGGGACCACCCCAGCAGAGAGGAGTTGGTTTGCATGCCACGGTCCTCACTGCCTGTTCCCAGGGACAGGCCGTTTGCTCAGCCTTGCCGGCCAAAGCGTGGGAAAAGCGTAGGTGTGCGCCGTCGCTTGCAGAGGAGCACGGTCACGTTCACGTGCAATCCTTTACCTCTTTCCTCCCTGGATTCAAAGGGTTTCTGTCTTCAAAGTGAGAGCCTTCCATACGGTCATTTGTGACATTTCATCCAGGATAACAATCTCAGAAGGATCAGTCCTGCAATAAATATTTTACATAGCAATCCGTGATTATGGGAACTGATGCCACCAAGGGCATTAGCATCAGCAAGAGGAACAGCGGAGCCCCGAGAATCAAAGCTCTGCATAAGTGTGGGAGGTTTTGCTGGATGAGGAGTTTTGGGAGGCAAGCCCGGGAGCTGCAGAGCAACAGCTCTGTGCAAAGGCTCTTGCTGGGGCTTAGCCCCGGTCCGGGTTCCTAAGCCACTGCTGGTACAGATCACGCCTGCAACTCCTCATGTGTTAAGTATGAGGATCTCCAGCTACCGTAAAAGCACTGATGAGGCAAGGTCTGGGGATCAAACGCGAGTGCTGCAGCCACTCTGCTTGCGGTCAGAGCCTTGCAATCACTTCCTGCAGCCCTGCCCCCGAATTCGATTTTCCCACCAAGCTGCCTGCTGGTTTCTGTGGGATGCCCCACAAAGAGGCAAGTGGAGAAAACTCTGCCAAACACCATCAAGCTAATCTTGCCGGGGGTCCTGGCGCTTGGTGGGGCTTTACCCGTCACTGCTTTGCTTTGGGATATCCACGTTACTGGTCTTCCCCACGTTCAGCTGAACTGAACTTGCAGCAGCAGCAGCTTCCATGGCCCTCCTGGACTCCTGATGTAAAAAAGGGACAAATCACGTTCTCTGTCTTTGATCAAAGTGGAGATAAGCTGAATGCCCAGCACAAACTTAGCAGTCTGCCCTCCGCTTCTGCCCCTCGGCAGCTATAGGTATTAGTGCAGCAGGGGAGAAACCGTTCACTCCAAAGATTTCGGGGCAGGGGGACTGTGTGTTCAAAACACGATTATGAGCAAGTCTTGCCAGCAGCAGCAGCCGCAGCAGCATCTAATAATAATCATCATAATGATAATGACCTTTGTGAAAAACGACTCGTTTTAAAAATTACACCTGTATTCAAGCGTTCAGCTCACTGCTACTTGAGGAAACAAAGGTTACAAAAGTTACAGGCTATTGGGATCTATTTCGATTGAGTGCTGATCTTCCCCCAACATTTCCAGACAAGCTGTAAGAGAAACAGGCAATCTCACAGACACACGGAGATGTCCAGCCCCGAGGACACAGCAAGCCTTACCTCTTCTTCTTCTCCAGCTTCATTTCTGGCATCGCCCAACTTCTTCTTCCTTTCTGGCATAAGGTCATCCAGAAAGCTGAGCTCTCGCTTTGAGAAGCAGAAATCCATCGCTTTCCGGACAAATACGAGAGCCAAAACCTTCACGAATAAGAGGGAAGATGCGGTGAGCTCAGAGACGATGCCACCTCTCACAACAACGCTGCAAACACCCCGCTGCCGAGCGGTGGCAGCTCTTACCATCATGGGAAAGATGATGGCGGCACGGGACACCTTGATGGTCCAGAGCAGGACGAGGCAGGTCAGCTGGATCGCCGTGAAGAAATGCACCTTTCGCAAGGGCACGTGCCGCAGGTAGATGAAATCCGGCTGGTGTTTCGCTGGCATCCAAAACAGCTTCAAGCGATCAAAGAACTGCGAAATAAAAGGGAAAGGTTGCCACCTTGGGACTGCGGCAAGTTGCTGGCCCTCTCGAGACGTGGAGGCACTTTGCAGCATCTCGCTTGCCATCAGAACTCCTGGATCCCACCGCATTCCTCCTGGGAGCAGCACCCATTTTCCCTTCGCTCCATCTAGCAACCGGCTTGCCCCTGAGAGCTGCCCACCAAACGGCAACTATTCCATGCCATTCCATTATTAGCATTTCTCGGCCCACTGAATCCCCCCGCGAGGATTTCCACCAGTGGTAGAAACTGCCTTCCCTTTGCACCAAATTCCCCCGCTTTTCACGTAACCAAACACTGACCTGCCCTAAACCCTGCAACAGAGAGCGCTGAACTTGCCTGGTCCTCCCAGCCCTATCTACCTCCTGTGCCTCCACCAATCTCTTTCTTACACAAAAGAGTTTCATTGCTTGCTCTGCGAGAAGTTTTTCCCATGCCACTGCTTTTTTCCCTGCTGCTACAGAGACAAAATACCAGGGAGCCGACATGCTGCACGCTGTAAAAGAGTCCGTACCTGAATTCTTCTGAGCGATGACACACCCATGTAGAGAAAGACGCCATAAAGCACAGGCATTGGTATAAACGGGGGGGGGGGGGGGGGGGGGAAGAAAAAAAAAGAAAGAATGCAATCGTTTCTTTTTCTGTATTGCATTTTCAGTATTACCACCCTCTTCCACAGGCACTGCCTAAAATTGCTTGAAGCTTTCCAGCTTCCATTCAGGCTTAGAGATGGGTCAGATATTAACCATTGTTTTGCCATTTTGTGCGCACGAGTGAGCTAAGGCTCTGCTTTAGGCTGAACTTGGGAGTTACCTCTCCTCAGAATAATCCTATTTTCCAGAAAGGTTGGAGGAAAATAGGCGATTTCACCCGTGCTACCCTATGCCGCATTCTCTGGCGGTAGAAGAAACACTTCTGCCTATTCTTGGGGCAACAGGCAAAGGCCACAGGCCTCCTTTTAGCCTAGAGACGAGATTACTTTGTGGGAGGAACGTGCAAGGAAGCCCACGGGGATGACCTCAGTGTGTTTAGCTCCTGGGAACGGCTGCTCCGCGGCATTTGGGGAGCAAATTGCAGCCACTAAAGGGCTGCCTGTTTGAAACAGAGCAGATGTGCTCGTCTGAATATGCTCAACTGTAACCCATAAACATGGGTGGGCCTGAAAGACACCCAAAAATTCAAGCAGTTGCGTTGCTTGCTCGCCTCGAGCACACCAAATGGGGGCCTGAAGGGCTGCAAAACCTAACCGAGGCTGGTTCCCACCGTTGGTCAAGCCCCAAGGGTTGGGACCACCTCCTCCTCCTCCGCTCCACAACTAACTACTCAGGCCTGCAGAGAGGGGACTGTTTTTCTGTAACCTCCAACAAGCTCACGGTTGTTGGGTGGTTTGCATTTTCCTCTCACCTTTAACACGGAAGTGAAGAAGACAGAGCAGCCCATGAGCACAAAGATCAGCAAGCCAGTGACTCTCTGCTCTCGTATCCCCAGCAACTTGGGTTGTTCTCCTGGAGCTGAGCAGTCAGACTCTACTTTGAGGCTATTCACGTGGGTGATGGACAGGACGGTCGCAGCCACAAACCAGGGCAGCCCCATCACAGAGCACACCCCGAGCATCACGGCCACCACAAAAAGGTCCAGGTGGTACCCGCATCCTTTCTGCAGGCAGGAAAACAAGAAACAGAGCATCCCATAGCACAAGAGCAAGGATAACGTCGCAAGTCAGACTCAAACCCTGCTCGAGCACAAGTCAACTTCTTCAGAATTCAAAACAAGAAATGGAAACAAGCAAGGGTGTATGCAGGCTTTGCACAAGCACCTGGCATGAAAATCTGGCAGGAGTTCAGACACAATGGATATGCAGAGCTTGTGCATTAAATACTTCTCCAAAAAACAACAAGCCACAACCCAAAAGCACCAAACCATTTTTTCCACTCACAAAGAAAACTGTACCACTTGCAAGGAAGGTGTGACTCTGAGTTATCCCTGGCAGCGCATCAAAACAATTCATTCCCCACACCTGCTGCTGCTGCCATTTTAAAACAAAAACGCAGTTCTCTATTGCTCCAAGATTAATTTGCTCCTCCAAAAGGTTGCTCATCTGAACTGCCCTGTCACTTGCTCCCTGCATCATCGTTAATCCAGGAGAGCATCCTGCCACGCAGCCTGACCTTGTCCCAAACCAATGCCTTCAGAAAGCATCGGGAATAAGAGCTTCCCCCCAGACCTGCAGCCCAGAAGGGGCTGGAGTCATCTCTCGCAGGCCCTTACCTTCAGCTTGTGCTCCTTCCTGTTCACAATAACGGCACTGATCTGCTGGTCCATGAATATCAAGATGGTGCAGAGCAGAGCTGGGACGAGCGCAGCCAACACCGTCCACCAAGGGTTGGGTCCTATGGGGTTGATGAACCACCCGCGGTCGTCTCTGGTAGGCTGCAACAAAGCCCACACATCAGCATTGTCTCCCAGCCCAGGCACTCCACTGGCTTTCATTTTCCCCTCCCTCCTTGCGTCAGAGCACCTCCCAGCCCTGGCTTCATGTCCCCCTCTCCCGGGGGCTTCAGCAGTGCCAGTCTCCTCCTTGCAAGCAGCTCTAGATACTTCCCCTGTAGGTATCTAGTTTTGGGGCCATCTTCTCGTTTCCAGGAGGAAGCAAGGCACTTGGAGGTGGAAGAGGAGATGGTCACACCACCAGCATCTCCTCCAGACTCAGCCCTGCCCTGCCCCGGCATCACCTTGTGGCACCCCCACGTGCCAAAACACCCCGTTACCTTGAACGCATGGGGGACCTGGAGCTTCGGCGATGGGATCCCAACCACAAAGTCAAGGAGCACCATGATGACGATGGTGAGGAAAACAGCAAAGTCGCTCACTGTGGACCGTACCTGGGGCGAGAAACCAGAGGTGAGAGGGGCATGGCAAACAGGGCCGTAAGGTGAGATGCAAGAGTTGCAGACATCCACAACATTAAGGCTGCTTAACCAAATCCCACCACCCCTCTGAGCACATGCAGCCTGATCCCTTGCTTAGATACTGCTGCTGTGTTTGTCCCTGTGAGATCTGGGGTCAGACAATAAAAAAAAGCTTAACTAGGCCAACAAGGGTTGGTTTAAGTCAAAATCTAAAAATAATAATAATAATATTAAAAATAAGAAAACACATGTCTGCCACTACAGCTACACTCACAGCTACAATGGCAACAAGGCACTGAGGCATCCTTTAGTCCTCAAAAGGAAGCTCCTCATTCGAATCTACTTTCCACTCGAGCACATAATGCGCAGAAGGTAGGGGAAAAAAAACAAACCGAAAACCCCAACCCCCAAAACTTTGGGAAACCTGACTTCCTACTACCTGAGGAGAAGAAAAAAAATTAAAAAAAATCAAACCCCAAAAATCTTCAATCTGGGGCAGGTCACGAGGCAGGTGGGAAACGCTACGATGATTTTGCACTCATGGAAATGAGTGTGGGACATCCAAGCTCTTGGAGAGCTTGGCCTGCAAGGCCAACGTTTCCCAGCTTGACCAAGGCAGGGCAAATACTGCTTAGTGCTCCAGGAAAGCCATTTTGGGAAACGAGTGCGGAGATGGACACTGGCCACCTCCTTCTACTTACTCTGGTTGGAAAGTAGCGGCTGGTTTTAAACTTCTTCAAGAAGCTTGACAGGGCAAAGGTGGCGAAGAAGAGGATGCAGCACCAGAAGAATACATCAGGGGTGTAGGGGCCGTCGCGTCCACAGGCAGGTCCTTGAAACTCCCCACGCAAATACTGACATTTCTGGAGAAACAGAGCGTCAGGACACAAAGGCAGTGCACGTGCGGCAGGGAAACCTCGCATAGCTAGGGGGTTTTGAGGATCTTGGTCCAAGATCCACGACCCTGTAACTGCTCCTGCCAATGGAGATTTATATTTAATGAGCAGCAGCAGCTGAACAAGTGACACATCGAACTACACAGCGGAGAAATGAGATGTGAGGAGACACCATACGCTAGTAACACATTACAAGAAACACTCATCCAGGTGACACTCTTCCATCAGTTGCTTGCATTCATAGCACTGTGTTTCCTTAACTGCATCTGGCTTCAGTCCTCACATCTTCCCGCAAAAAACAACATGCCAGGCTCTCCCAACCCTGTGAAGAAAACCTCATCAGCTTTCCTAACTAAAAAGTAATTCTTTTAAAAATTATTTTTAAACCTGAAAAGGACTAGGATTCACAGGACTAGCATCATTACATTCACTTCACGGTCCTCCTCAAAATGGGAGAACAAAAGATAATTGACATGACAAACGCCACAGTTACAGATGTTCCTTCCTGGGGGTGCAGTTCGCACACCTAGGAGCTCATGCATGCACGAATGGGTGATGCCAGGCAGCAGCCTTCTTACGTGCCTCTGACCTCAGGAAGAAACAGATAACATGAATACTTTTACTCCATTTGCATCCTGAGGACCAGAGATGAAGCCCAAGATTTGCCTAGATGACACAGTCAGTTCCTTTAAGGGATGAAATTGTTCGTTTGAGTTTGGCTTCAAGGACTCCCACAGCTGGCGATTAACTAAGAGGTATGCTACAGCGAGGAGCCCGACACACAGACTGCAGGACAACTCCTCACGCCAGGCCTCTGAGCTTGCAGTTCTCCGCAGGGCCCGGTGCTGCCTGAGCAGGTGGATGGACTTCCCAGTTCCAGAAATACAAGCTCGTGAATCAAACCCTCCTCAAGCACGCAGGCAAAACTGGCTGCGCTTTAGCGAAGCAAACCAACAACGAGGCTTCCTTTGTTTGGGTGCCTCCTGTCTGACGATGCTCTGGGCTACTTTCTCTTCCTGGCAGCAACAGGAATAAGTTGCTCTCATACCTACCAGCTTCTGACAGAGAAAGAGGATGATCTCGTTCTTGCCTGCTAGGACCAGGGGTGGCAATAACGCAGTCTGCCGAGACTGGAAGGGGATGCCTTGGAGGCGGAAACACGCGGGTGTTCATTACTCCTGGGCACTCGGAATCACGGGAGGAGATGATGCCGAAGGGCCTGATCCGATTCACAAACTGACGCACCTTAGGACTGAAGAGGCTTCTCCTTCCACTAACTTACTTTTCTCTGCAACAACAGCCTCAGGAGAGTAACTTCTCCGTAACCCTTTACACTACAGCAACTACAATACTTAATCCTAATGTACCTTACAAGAAAACTACTGCGGTCTTCTCTACTAGAGGGCCAAGGCTGCTGCGCCTGTAAGGAGCGCTTTACGTTTTATTAACCTTTTGAAACAACGCACTAGCTTTCCTTGCAATCGCATTACGTGGGCTTCCTGGGACTTTATATATGCACGTTCGTTTTCTCTGGCTAAATCTGATTTGGAACGCAGGGGTGGCCATCTGAAAACACTGCAAAACATTCTTTTTACATACATCAGTTCTCTGGTGAAGGCAACAACTGAGGAGGATCTTCAGCTAATGTAAAACTGCGAAGCTCAGAGGAGTCGTACTCCAGCTAAAGATCTGCGCACTACTAGGCAGGAATGTCAAATTAAGCAATGCCCAACAGATACAAGTCATTGGACCTTTTCTTTTACAAGTAGGAAAGAAAGGGTACACAGAAAGATAGTGGTCTGTAGAAAATGGATGTAAATCATCAAGATTTCCAAGGATTACTCGAATCGCTTCCTGGAGAGGCCAAAACAAGAAAGGAAGGAAGAATATTAACAAGATAGCCACAATCCCACTGCCAAGTACAGTTTTCAGGCTTGTGAAAAAAAAAAAAAACATTACAGTTTGCAGGAGTCATGGAAGAGCAGGTTGCAGATATTTTGCTTTTCCTCCTCCCCTTCTTCCCCCTGCTCCCTCCCATCACCTTAGAGCACGCTGCCCTAACAGATTCACAGAAACTGAAGTGAACGAATATCTTAACCCTGAATTAACATAGAAGCAATACTATGGAGAGTGGAGGTGTGCTTTTAAATTTAACAAGTTCTACATTTAAGAAGCCTCCTCCTTGCCAGCACAACACATGCAAGTATTGACCTGTTTCAAAAATAAACATATTCCCCTTTTTCGGAATATTGACCCAATTCAGTTACAAAGGAACTGTAATTCAGCCCCAACAAACTCCTGCTTTATAAACGGGAAACTTTTTCTAGGAATACCTTTTGTTGGGAAGTGGCTTGCTGAAAAAGGACATGGGCCTGTGGAAAAGTTGTGCGAGCAGAGTTCTGTGTGAAAGAATGTCAGTTTGAGCAACAAGACTAGGCCTTGGCTGAAAATAGCTGGCTTTACTGATATTGGGAGGAAAACAACAGCTGGTCTCGCTGTTATCAGGAGAAAGACAGGGACGGTGTGACCTTGGCATAACTTCACAAGTAACTTTTGAAGAAGTTCTCATGAGAAAGTTACTGAACACGCGTAGCTGCCAACCACAAGTGGGTGTGTTTTAGTAATGAATAAACATTAGCAATGTACCAATCATATTAGGACTAGTAGGCATAATTATCGCAAACTGTATAAATATGAGCTATCCGTGCAAATAAAGTTGAATCACTTCTATCACTCATATTGGGTCGACTTATGTGCATTCCTCCGCCGCTCCAACAAATGGCGCCCGAACGGGGACCGAAGAAAGGGGAATTGGAGCGACGGACACTGAGAAGCACCGGTAGCAGCGACCGGGGGGCAAAAGATTAACCGAACGCTGATCGTCTTGGTTGGTGTGTTAACTCTCGTGCCTGGACCGTCCAAAAGGGGTTCGCCGTCAGTGAGGGCTACTGGAAAAAGGCTGCAAAGACTTTTTAACCGAGGTGCCTTAATCAAGGTAGCACCCAGGAGTATCAAGAAGCCGGCCGGCAATGGATCAAGAGGTAGCCCTAAAATTATTACAGTGCTTTTTAGAAAAGCGGGGAGTAAACTGCATTAAGCAAATTTCGGGGTTAGTCGCGCTGGGTCGCGTTAAGGGATGCTTTAAGAATCCGGATTTATTATTTAAGGAGAGTGAATGGCGTACATTAGGAGACGTATTATGGGATATGGTAACTGATGATGATAAATCAGCTAAAAAACTAATGAAGCAAGGACAGAAACCTTTCAATTAGTGTGGGTACAGCTTCTGAGCTTAGTACCTGGAATGCTATCGGAACCTCCCTATGGGATGAAATTAGTGACGGGTCTAAAGAAGTTAAAGATCTTGTAACTTTATGGAAATTGATTAAGACAACTCTGTAAGAAATGAAAGCAGATCGTAAAGCGTCTGCGTCTGCTTTTGCTGCTCTCTCTCTCCAACCGCAAGCGAAAGGGAAAAGCGGGGAGAAAAACATAATGCAGCGAGAGAGACTTTTTGGAGCTTGTTCGCCTACTCTCGCGCCCTTGACTTCTGCTCCACTCCCTGGGACTGCCGATATTAATCAGCCATCCGACAGTTCCCAAGCCTCCCTAACCGTACGATTAAAGGAAACCCTACAGAATCAGGGAGTGAGTAAAAATCTGCCTACGAAAACCCAGCCCTCAGATACCACCGTTCAACATGAACAAATTATACCTAGCATACACCCTGATTCAAATAATGCAAACAAGGACTTGGCTACTCTAATAATAGAACAAAAAGAGACAATGTTAGAATTGTTAAAGGAAATGGGGAAAAGAGACGGGGAAACCAACCGCACCCGTGACAGACGCGGAGCCGCCTGTAATAGCCGCTGCAGAAGAAAGGCAGAGACATTGGAGGGGTGTAATAACAGATGCCATTATAGAAGGGACTATGCTCTAAGCATTCCCAGTTATTGCATCAAATGGACAGAAAAAATGGGAGGTGTTTGACTGGAAGGTCATTGAGAAATTAAGGAATGCTGAGAGTCAGTACGGAATCAAATCTGCGTTAACTCACCAAATACTGCAATTCATTTTTTCTGCTGATACGCTGATACCTCAAGATATTAAACAGCTAGCACAGTTGATTTTGACACCCGCCCGAATGTTAGTGTTTTTCTGGCAGTGGGAGAAGCTCTGTGATAGGGAACAAGCAACATCACGACAACAAACAGATCCCCTATGGGGAGTACCACGCAGATGCCGATGGGTACTGGACCCTTCGCATCAGGGAACGCTCAGTTACAATGTGTCACTGAGGTTCATCATCTATCACAGATCTTGGCGTATCAAGCTTTTCTTACCGTACCAGACAATATGTACAGCCATGCTTTTACCCAGGTGAAACAGGAGAATACAATTTATGACCACCCTGACATGAACGAGGGCATGAAAGAAAACATGTTCAAAATACTCGCTTTTGAAAATGCTACTGAAAACACACGCAAAGCATTGTGTAATTTGCCGAAAAATGCAGACATCGTTGATATGATAGAATACACGGATCGATCAGTGGACTCACAGAAAGTAGCCTATGCTGCCACAGCTCTCCAAGGAGCTACAAAGAAACACAAGGCCAGTGAGACACCCTTGGTCAAGTGTTCTAACTGTGGCAAACGTGGACACATTAGGAGCAAATGTACAGGTACTGTTAACAGTAAGTGCTGCAACAAGTGTAAGAAAGATAACCATACCACCAAGAATACAGGAAGAAGGGAAACTTTACACCGACTGCGAAGGCCCCTCGCGCGACGACACGAATGCAAGGGGCTTGAGCTGCCAGCCCTCAGGCAGCCTCGCAACCACCAGATCCGCCACCACAGGAAGCTCCAGAGTGGATGTGGAAACCGCAGTCAACATAAAGGGACCATTGGGGTTTGGACTTAGTGCATTTTTAATGGGGCAATCTTCAACAGCTCTAGAAGGAATTCTGGTGCTCCCAGGGCTTATTGATGCAGATTATTGTGGGACTGTGAAAATTATGATTCATGTTTTAATCCCTCCTGTTTCTATTCCTAAAGGTACCAGAATAGCACAATTAGTTCCATTCAGGTCGTGTGTTCCGAACCCAGGTGAAGTACAACGTGGAGATGGTGGATTCGGCTCCACAGGGAAACCGCAGGTATACTTTGCCATGGACACAACAAGAGGTAAACCAGAAAAGGTAGTGCAATTGGAAGGGCCCGATGGAGTTGTTGTCAAGAAACCGATGACAATCAATACAGGTGCTGATGTTATGATTATTTCACAATGCATTTGGCCTCCATCATGGCCATCGATCAATCCAAACTTTGGTATTGCAGGGATAGGGGGCACACAAGCCACCTTAGTAAGTCAGCTACCAATTACATTTGTGTTCCCCGATGGTGAACACATTACGACGTGTCCGTATGTCATGACTACCCCAACTGAATTGTTTGGCCTCGTAGGCCATGATTTATTGAGCCAAATGAAGGCAATGTTAGTGACGCATCCTTTTTAGGAGCGGTCACTGAGGGGTAGCCGATTCTGAAAATTAACTGGAAAACAGATGAACCTGTTTGGATTGATCAGTAGCTGCTAAATTCTGAAAGGCTACTAAAAATACAAGGGTTAGTTGAGGACCAGTTGAGAGCGGGACAAGTTGTTCCTTCTACTAGTCCATGGAATACATCAATATTTACCATTCCCAAGAAAAGTGGGAAGCGGAGACTGTTACATGATCTCAGAGCTGTGAATGTGGTGACGCACAGTATGGGAGCCCTGCAGCCAGGTTTGCCATCTCCAGTTATGCTTCCAGAAGAATGGGATTTGTTAATTATAAATCTAAAAGATTGCACCCAGATGGCGCTGAACGGTTCGCCTTTTCGGTACCATCGATTAACAAGGCAGAACCCTATAAGAGATACCATTGGGTCGTGTTACCGCAATGAATGCGCAATTCCCCCACGATGCGTCAGGTGTATGTGGCCTGGGCATCAGAGCCTGTAAGAAAGCAGTTACCTCAGTAACTTGCCACAGGATGAGATTTTAACTCAATTGCAGGACATCTTAAGCCATCGCGGAGTAATAATCACTCCTGAAAAGGTGCAAAAGGCAGCACCTTGGAAGTATTTGGGGTGGCACATAAATGCTAGCAATGTTAAACCTCAGAAGGTTCAAATAACATGAGAAATTTCAATGTTACATGATGTCCAGAAGCTTGTGGGAGATATCCAGTGGGTGCGGAATCTTTGCGGTATCACTAATGGCAATATGACCCCTCTGGTAGAACTCTTGGGTATGAGAACACTGTGCAGATGAGAAACGGGAAATGACAGAGTTGACCAATTGGTTGCAGCGCCACGGGAGCCTCCTCCAGGGAATCGTTTTCAACAAAGCACGGCAATCGCATGCGTTCTTGCACCAACCCGCTAGGATGTTAGCAAAGCAATTTGACTTACCACTTACTGATGCCCAAGGTATCGTTAAAGCATGCCCTGATTGTCAAAAGGAAGGGCTCGGCTTGGGCTGTGGGGTTAACCGACGAGGTCTTTTGCCATTGCAGTTGTGGCAAATGGATTTCACCCATGTCATGTGGTTTGGTGCAAAGCGTTCTGTGCATGTGTGTATTGATACCTATCCTGCTGCCATGTGGGCCACGGCACGAACTGGAGAAAAGGCCTTACATATTGAATGACATCTTCACGCTTCTTTTGCAGTACTGGGTGTGCCTCAAGAAATTAAGATGGACAACGGCCCAGCCTATGGTTCTACACGATTTGCTCGATTTTGTAATTTGTGGGGAATTCACCACGGTACCGGTATTCCACATCTTCCCACAGGACAGGCTATTGTCGAATGGGCCAACCAAACCCTAAAAGAACATGCTGCAAAAACAAAAAGGGGGGAACCCAGGGCTTACTCCCAGAGGAACGATTGGCCAAAGCCTTATTTGTGCTAAATTATCTTAGATTGACAGGTGATCGCAAAGACCCACCAATGGTAGTGCGTCATGTTCTTTTACAGGCAGAAAGGACGCAACAAAGTACAGGAATCATGGTAATGTCTAAGGACCCAGAATCCAGGAAATGGTGCAGATCAGCAGAAGTAAAACTTACTGGGAGATCCTCGCTAAGTGGGACAAGCCATGGCTTCGCACTGATGCTGGACCCGGAATTGTTCCAATGGCGACTGGCACGGCACCGGCAGGTGCTGGAGCCACTGATCTGACAGATTCTAACTAATAGAGTATTACTAGTGGACACGGAGTCCTTCAGAGAGGTTTTCAGAACAGCGTGCCTTATTGTATATAGAACCTGCTTTAGGTAAAAAGTGTGTAAAGCATAATTTGATTAAACATAGTGTGATTACGGGAAGACAGTGTGGGGTAAAAGTTAGTTAAAGCCAAAATTAGGGGTAAGGTCTATTTCCATTATTAACCTGGGAACGAGGTTGATTGTGTTTCCACAGATACAGGCCCACGATGGACTCCTGTTCGATTTGCATGACCATCATCATCTGGAGCATCATAGATGATGTGGCAATATGAATACTACCTCAGCCAAAAACTAATGTATAGGTCACCTTGGCTAACATAACAGGTCAAGATTCTCTGTGCATCGCAACTGTATCGTAAAGCCCATGAACCAATAGACAAGATGGCTATGACTCGTGCAGCGCGCCTGGCCAGCGAGCGCATGCGTCATAGATTGCAACCGAGGCGGACTTTTGGCACCCGCTGGCCACGTGTGCTAAAACCCGTTCCTCTGCAAATGTATAAATACCGGGATTTTCCGAAGAGCATCGGGCTGGTGTACAGTGAGGCCATCGTTGCCTCTGTGGGGACGCCCACGGAAAGCTGGCACCTACCGATTGCTGGGCTGAGTTCGTGGAGCAAGATGGCACAAGAATGTATAGATGGTTCATTTTCCTCATGGTCTGGGTCATTAGGGGTAACGGGTTGGCTCAAAGAATTATGGGCATTATTGTAGTTACTGTGATTTTAACTATTGTAATAGCTTTACCTTGTTCAGCTTATTAAGGAAAATGGCATCCCAAGTTATTAAGCAAGCCTGGATTGCTCAAAAACAAAAAGAGGGAGAAAGATTTAAACGGAGACCTACAGTGGATTCAACCTTGTTGTGGTATTACAAATACAGACTTACAGCCGCTGCTGGATTTATTGTGGGGCAGCGGTACCTTAACTTCTACAAGACAACTAAGTGCACCGGGATGGCAAGCCTTGGCAGCAATTGGACAAAAAAACACCAAAAACAAAAAACGAAAAAACACAACAAAAAAACCCCATCACATCATCCATGTCTGGCAGATACGTTCCTGATTTACCCATAAATTTGAAACCTTATGCTGAGATTGATAGGGAACACACTGACTGTAGTAAGCAGCATGACAGTGACACCGGTGATTGATCCACATCGGTTAACACCATGGGACAGTAAGAATGTTTGGGTGTCACTAGCTAAAGCTATTAATCAAACCTCTTTTTGTGTGCTTATGTATTTTATTAGGTATAATGTTGTTTTTACTGTGTTTAATTAATTGTGTTCACAGATCTTTGCAAAGGGCAATACAGCAGGTGTTAAAATTTTACCTCAATCTATATACAAACAAATAGATTGGCTGAAGAAACATACACAAAGATCCAGCAAGAAACTAGTTGGTTTGATGGAGTGTTACAATCAATATTCGGCGGGATAACACTATGGGTAATGTCATTGATTAAGGAAGCCTTATGATGGTTGGGTATATTGATATTAATCTGTGTAATAGTTAGAATTCCGTATGGGTGCATGATAAAAGGAGTCTCAAAGCTGACACACCAAGCTCTACTCGCACAAAAAGAAAAAGGGGGAATTGTTGGGAATTGGCTTCATGAAAAAGGACATGGGTCTATAGAAAAGCTGTGCGAGCAGAGTTCTGTGTGAAAGAATGTCAGTTTGAGCAGCAAGACTAGGCCTTGGCCGAAAATAGCTGGCTTTGCTGATATCAGGAGAAAAACAGGGACAGTGTGACCTTGGCATAACTTCATAAGTAAGTAACTTTTGAAGAAGTTCCCATGAGAAAGCTACGAACATGCGTAGCTGCAAATCACAAGTGGGTGTGTTTTAGTAATGAATAAACATTAGCAATTTGCCATTGTTGTCCAGGCCCATTGCCTTTTCCAGTCTGGCCCATTTCCAGCTTGGGGGTGCTCTTAGGATTAGTCTGGAGGCAAAGATCACACTGTTGTGCGATCGCACTGCCTCACCGTGGCGTATAAATTCCTAGCCACAATTTCTCCTATCAGATGATTATACAGGGCTTCTGTTCCCCAATGTCTTTTCCTATGTTCCTCCCCTATCAAATGCCATAATAAGCAAGAGGGAACGATTAGCTTTCCCTGTGGGGTATGAGCCCACCCCTCTTCATTATATGACCCTTCTAAACCTGTAATGAGCTTTTGATCTTCCTTAGTGTATACTGGCTTACCTTCTAGGGAAATCCACCTATCAGGAATTAAGGCCCCTTCTGTTTTTACCTGTGTTTTGGCCACTTGTTTTGCCTCTCTGTCCGCCAGCTCGTTCCCTTTTTCCAAATCTGAGCTCGCTTTCTGGTGTGCCTTAATATGCATAATTGCTACTTTCTGAGGGAGCTGGACAGCTTCCAGTAACTTCAGAATTTCTTCTGCGTGTTTGATATTTTTCCCTTGAGAACTCACTAGTCCTCTCTCCTTCCAAATTGCTCCACGTGCGTGTACAACTCCAAAGGCATATTTTGAGTCTGTATAAATGTTCACAACTTTGCCCTGGGCCAATTCCAGGGCGCGGGTTAGAGCAATTATTTCTGCCTTCTGTGCGGAGGTGTTCCTGGGCAAAGCCCCCGATTCTATTACCTCTTGGCTGGCAGTGACGGCGTATCCCGCGTGTCGATTACTGTTTAGGACGTAACTGCTTCCGTCTGTGAAGCGAGTTTCCCCGTTTTCCATGGGGCCGTCTTTCACGTCTGGGCAACTGGCGTACGTTGCTTCGATGGTTTCCAAACGGTCACGATGTACCGGTTCTCCTGTGTTCCTGCTGAGAAAAGAAGCTGGGTTGACAGTGTTAGCGACTACAATCTCCACGTCATCCCGCGCTACCAATATAGCTTGATATCTCAGGAATCTTTGTGGAGAGAGCCAGTGTCCGCCTTTTGCTTCTGGTACTGCTGATACTGCGTGAGACACCAGAACAGTCATCTTCTGGCCCAGAGTAAACTTTCGGGCTTCCTGTGTATTTAGTATCACAGCCGCAACCGCCCGCAGGCATCCAGGCCAACCTTTTGCAGTCGTGTCTAACTGCTTAGAGAGGTAGGCAACTGCCCATCGATACGGGCCCAGGTTTTGTGCTAATATTCCCAGAGCAATGCCCTGCTTCTCATGGGAGTAAAGAAGAAACAGCTTACTCGCATCTGGGAGTCCTAAGGCCAGGGCCGACATCAAAGCCTTTTTCGGTAGCTCAAAGGCTCGTTCGGTCTCCTTATTCCACTCAAGGTGTTTCTGCTTAGTGGCTGTCAACGCATACAGTGGTTTAACAAGCAATCCGTAATTATAGATCCACAATCGGCACCACCCTGTCATTCCCAGAAAAGTCCATAACTCTTCTACTGTCTGAGGTCTCCCAGTTTGACATATTGCCTCTTTACAGGCCTGTCCCAAAGGTCTTTGTCCCGCACTAATTTCATAGCCCAAATAATTCACTTTGCCTTGCATTACCTGTGCCTTTTTCTTGGATACCCGGTACCCCTGAAGTCCCAGGAAATTCAACAGACTCGCCGCCCACGTCGTACAATCTTTCTCTGTTTTGGTGGCGATCGGGATATCATCCACATACTGCAACAGCTTCCCCTCCTCAGACGGGGTTTCCCAGGATTCCAAGTCTTTCGCAAACCGATTGCCAAAAACGGTAGGCCTATTCTTAAATCCTTGTGGCAAGGCCGTCCAAGTGAGCTGGGTCTTTCGACCGCTCTTGGGCTTTTCCCATTCAAATGTGAGTAAGTTTTGCCTGGCTTCATGGAGAGGGAGGCAAACGAAAGCATCCTTCAAATCTAAAACACTAAACCAAGTCAATTCAGGTGTTAGTACGGTTAACAGGGTCTATGGGTTCGCCGCTACCGGGTAAAGATCTTCAGTTATCTTATGCACCGCCCATAAGTCTTGGACCACCCAATATGACCCATCGGGCTTCCGAACAGGTAATATAGGGGGATTGAATTCAGACTCACACTCTTTTAATAGTCCCAACTGCAAAAATTTTTCTATCACCGGCCGGATTCCTTCTCTGTCTTTCTTCTTTAGGGGATATTGTTTAATTCTTACCAGCTTTTGGCCTTCCTTGATCCTAACTTCAACAGGTGGAACACTTTTCGCTCTTCCAGGTGCATCGGTAGCCCATACCCCCGGGTACACTTGCTTTAAGATGTCCTCATTAATGATTCCTTCTAGGGGGAGACTGGTTAAGGTTAGGCTCAATATTTGAATATTTTGCTGATCTTTTACCTCCAGAGTAATTTCTCCCTTCTTGAATACAATTTTTGCTCCCAATGGTTCCAACAAGTCCCTTCCCAAAAGGGCCTTTGGGGAGTTCGGCATATATAAAAATTTATGAATGCCCCACTGTTTTCCTAATTTATATTCTAAAGGTTTACAAAACTATGCCTTTTCACTTTGGCCAGTCGCTCCTTTCACCGTGACATAATCATTCCCCGGGGCATCAAAGCCTGATTCAAAACCGAGTATGTTGCTCCTGTATCTACCAAAAATTCTACCTCTTGTTCTGTTTTCCCTAGCTTAATTATAACCAGTGGATCCGCTAGGGTAGATTCCCCAGGTTCTCGTCAGTCTCCCTTCACAGAGGCTACTGTTCTTCCTGTTTGAGCCCTCTGATGCTCCTTGTTCCCTGGGCATTCCCTCTACCAATGACTGAATTTCTTACACAAAGCGCATTGATCCTTGCCCAGTCGGGGCAAGTCTCGTCTAGGCCCTCTTCCCCTTTCTTCCCGAATAACAGCCATTAATTTCCTTTGTCCTTGCCTATATCCTTCTTCTCTGTTACTAAACACCCTCCGTGCTTTTGTGGTACAGAACAGAGATGTAGCAAGAAAGGAAAAAAAAGAAGGGAGGGAGAACAAAGGGAGAGAGACACAAAGACTGGAAGAAGGACAAAGGGATGGCAGAAGAAAAAAATAGTGATAGGCTACAGGACAGAGATGGAGGAGTTCCAAAAAGACACAGGGAGCATGACAGAACGAGAGTGAGAAACACGGGACAGAGCAGGACAGCACTGGAGGAAAAAACAACTGTGATTGATAGGCTGCGAGAGAGACATGGAGGAAGAGAGAAAAGAGAAGGGACAGCTAGCTGGAGAGGGGGATACAGTTAGAAAGGATGGAAGAGGGAAGGGAACAGAGAGAAATACAGAAAAGATGGCAAGAGGAAGCAAGGCAGAGGGACAGCAATAGAAGAAACAAGGGACAGGGATCTGGACAGATGAAGAAAAAAGCAGGAGAAACATACAACATGATACGATGGGACAGAAAGTAACACAGAGCGTCAGATGATAATAATGACAAGAGATAGAGAGAGACTATGAAAAGCACAGGAGGTTGGAGAGAGAGAGAAGACATGAATGAAAAGAGTAGAGAGCACCACAAAGGGTCAGGGAAAGAGAAGGACAACAGAATAAAAAAACCCCTCACATATTACACACATGTTATCCACTCATCAAGCCCATTTCAGAGTTACACAGTACCTCAGCCCCTTTAAGAAAAGTAACACATGCACCCGAGCCCATTTCGGTGCCGCACCACGCCCGAGCCCATTTCACCGTTCTCTACCTACAGCTCCAATTTCAAAGTTCTGCAATCACTAGAGGAAGGAATGCACCCCCTTTCCATTAACCCAGCAGCAGCTACATTTACCTCAAGGTATCTACAACTCGCCCTTGGATGCCTAATTCCAACAGACACTTTCACTTACTTCAACAGCTAAGTTTACCTATGGGCACTAAACGCCCATGCTTCCCTCTACGCTTCCCTTTGTGATTGCCATTAGTACTGTAATTCCCACAAGGACACATAATTACCTGTCTTTTTTACATTTTATTTTCAGTGCTTCATTTGGTCCATTACTCATTCCACATAGATTCAGCTATGTCAGTATTTCAATCCAATTCTACAATGTACTTTTTCTACAATATATAGAAAAGACTTATGGCCTCACTCGTCAAATATTTGACACTATTAGATTTAGTCCTCTTTTAATCACTATTTTTACAAATACATGTAAACTCCAAAAATTTAGCATTACCTGAAGAAGAAATGCCACTATTTAGTACCTGCAATGCTCTACGGAGTGGTCTTTTCCACATACCTCGCTCCCATTACATACATCGCTGCACATCCAGAAGTTTTACTCCCTGAGGTGACATTACCGCCATGATCCCTGTTCCCGGGCACCAAACGAGTGACCTCCAATCATCTTGACAGACCGTCCACTTCCACACCTCGACACAAAACCAGAAATTGAAAAATATCATTACATCACAAGCTACAAAGAGCAACCAAATATTTTACAAACCCACCACACACAAATACAGTTACACTCACGCACTTCACAACCCTGGCCTACTCCATGCTGGCCATCTAGTCCAACTCCCCCCACAAAATCCTCAACTGTCTTCCAAAGACCATCCACCAAACAACATATCTCTCTGTGCTGACTGGCAATTACCAGGTTCCAGGGGAGCGCTCCACAGGAACACCGTTCCCGGGAGCCTTGGAAAAAAAAAAAAAAAAAAAAAAAAAAAAAAAACAAAAAAATTGCCCTGCCTTTGAAAACCCAGGCCCGAGGCAGACCCCAGTCCAAACATTGGCGATCAACATTGCCTCATGGAGCAGCTGGGACCAGGGAAAAGAAAAAATAAATGGGGCAGGGGAGGACACACCAAAAACCAACCCAATATCCCAGCTGGGGTTTTTTATTCTAAGTTTGGGGTTTTTTTCCTAATTCCCTGAAAAACATCTCAACTCTACATCCAACCTGAAAGGAAAAAAAAAACAAAAAGGCTTAACCACAGAACCCTACAAGGTTAGAGACATTCACAACACACCACTCGTTCAGATCACATGAACGCCAGCCTCTCAACTCATCCATCATACCGTCCACAGGCCTCAAGAGGCCGTCACCCCGTCTGCAGCAGCAGGGGCCTCAAAAAAGCACCCTACCTGCAAAAACCCAGGCCCCAGCCCAACCTCCTTCCAACCAACCTCCCCACAAACTGCCCTTCTGTTACACCAACATTTCAACACGCACCATCATCTCCACCATCCGTGCATTTTCAACCCGATAATTAGCTTTCACAGTGCCACGTGTCACAGTCGAACCTCCGTAGCGCCATGTCACCTAAACGCAAGGTTCTTTCAAGCACCTCTCGTGCCCTGTCATCACCTGCAAAAACAACACACAAAGCTTGTCAACAGACACTTCATCCTCGAGAGAGAAGTCCTCCACCACTCCCCTACCCTGCTTCCCACCTATTCCAAAAATAACACATCCTCACAGCCAGTGTCCTCCATGACACTTGAAAAAACCAGAGCATCACAAACACAGAGCTGTCCCAAAGTTACCGATCGCTCCAAGACCCATCACGCTGCTACTTAGACCTCAAGGCCTTGACCATTTCTAGAGACTTGCCACAAAGCATCTGCATAAACAAGATGAACACCATTGCCCAGTTCCTGCCTTACTCAATGCTAGTTCACAGTCCAATTGCGATCCCCTCAACTCTGCATGCAAAGAGCCCGAAGTCATTAAACCTTCTACGCTGCCTCTACAATGCCATACAAGACACACACAAACATAGAGCCATGTAATTCACATGCAAATGTAATGCCATACAAGGCAGTACTCTTACCTCAGCCAAGGCAAAACAACTCAGAGCCTTGCCATACCAGACAAAACAGAACAGGGCCAATGCAAGAGACTCTCACGTGACAGTCAATACAAGTACAGACCAAAACAATACAAAACCAATACAGAACCATAGAAGGCAAGGCAGTCTCAGGTGGCAATCCATACAAGTACAGAGCACTGCAATACAAAACACAATGCAGGGCCAGGCAATGCGAGACGGTCTCACATGACAGTCGATACAAATACACAACAAAACACCACAGGGCAAAGGCAAATACAGACCAATACAATGCAAGAAAACTGCAAAACACAGCAAAGCAAAGCAGTCTCATAGAGCCACCGGATGCATCTTCCTTCAGAGTCCACTCACGGACTCAACTCCTTACAGTGCTCTGCTGCCTTCCCCCATCGCTCTGTGGGACACATCCTGTCCCTCCACATCTGAAAAAAAAAAAAACCCCAAACATATTGAATGAGTCACCTGGATGCAGAGCAAGAGCTTCACAACTCCAGAGGTCTTGATTCCATCTACAAAGACCATCTGGAATGCAGCTACAGCCTGTCATTTTAAAAACAACAACAACAAAAAAAAACAACACACAACCAAAAAACAAACAAAAAAACAACAAAAAAACCCAACACACACACCCCCCTGCCCACTGTAGGGTTCAATTATATGGAACTTAGTTACTGGCCCTGAAAGTAGCTCATGGTCGCAAGAGAGTTCCAGACACCTTTGAAGGCTCTGAACAGAACAAACAAGAAGATAGAAGAAGAAAGATCCCAATTAGAAAAACACAGGTGCACATTCCACGATAAAGGGAACTTGGCACAACCGACCTCAATTCAGGGGCTTATCTCGACCAGTTGGACTAAGACAAGTTTTGCATGCTCTAACATAGCCAATTATATCCTGTGTGTATGCACGTGTACAGAGCGAGTATAACTAACTGTATCTTATGTTTCTACGCGTGGACAGTATCTCTGTAACCAATCACCGCTTACGCTTGTGCGCGTGGACACCACATGCTTGCGTGCAGCAGCCAATCAAAGCTTCTAAACAACTTAGAGAGTTGTGTAAGAATGATCAGCTAAGCTCAATAAAGGGGCGACTTTGATCATCATACTGGTGTTCTATCATCCGGGCCCCGCACGGAGTAACCCTAAACCCTACACCCCACCAACCAAAAAAACCCAGGGCCAAACTTGGAGCCCATCACGTGCAAGTCTTAACACCTTAGAGACTCAAATCCGCTTCACTGCCCCTCAACAACCCCTGCCACACGGCTCCAATTGTCTCCGTGAAACACTATCGGCACGGCTGTCCGCGCAGGCCGCTGATGGCTACTCGAGCCGAGATGACTGTACAACCCTCGCCTAAACGGTCTAGGCACATCAACGTTTCACCCGTAGACTCTTATCGCTGTTCCACCTACCCCTGACTCCACACCCCCCCAGGCAGAGCAGCTCCAAGCCAAGCACACCGTGTGCAGAACGTCACCACGTGGAACGCCACCAACGAGGTGATTCAACGAGAGAGAAAACTCTCAGCAAGAAGAATGACCCCCGGACGGGAGGCGCCGTCGGGCAAGATGACCTACGGGGCCGCAACCGCGAGGCCAGGAGGCTCCACAGCAGACCCAGAGGAGTCAAACGGAGCGGCCCGTTACAAGACAGCACTGTCAAAACCCAGACGACAGATGCGCCAGAAGCCTGGCGTCGAGACCTAAGGATGTCAGGATGCGGGGAAGAAGTCCCACTCCGAGAAAACGGACGGCTAGAGAGCAGAGCTGCCGATGCAGGCTGAAAAAATGCTGCCATAGAGCACTGACCGGAACCCGCCAAGACCGATCCATGCTTTAGAGCTCCGAGCGCAAGAAAAGAAGCACCCGATTGGCACCGGGCCAATGAGTAAGAGCATTCAAAACCCTAGGGACAGCACCCGAAGCGCATGCCTCGCTCCTCTGGTGCAAAGCGCGACAAGGACATCGAGACCCGAGGAAGGTCTAAGCGCACAAGACAGACTACACAAACTACACGCCACCGCGGACACGGGCTGGAACTGCCCTGCCCGGCACACACGGGTCTCGTGCTGAAAAGCAACCCGCTCCCTTCTCCTGCGCAAAGGCGACTGCTTTGGGACAGCCCTCTCTCCTGCGCTAACTTTAAAACTCCTCCCTGCTATTCCCAGCTTTGTCCCTTCCTCTCAGCCTGGTCCCTCAACTTAGCTTTCAGAGGGCTGAGGGTCCAAATCCATCCTCCACAAAACCACACGGGCTAACTGGGATGTTCCTCAAGGGGAACATTGCTCTTCAACATCTGCAATGAAAAAAACAAACACAAACAAATCAGAAAAGGGAGTAAGCATCCCGCTGGCCAACGCCAACTACTTCCCCAACTCCCCCCTCCTCACAAGTGCCACCGTGTTCACTTCCCCGCTCATTCCAGACTCAGACCCTGCAGCCATCATCACTCGTGGTATCTAAGGTACCGAGAGAAACCACGTTAGCGTGGCACTCGTGAGAAGCCATCGGCCCCACACTCCTCCTCGCTAATCCACAGCTCACCTGAAACGCTCATCCAATTCAAAGATAGCCCACACAGCACCTCCACAACAGAAGGTAAAGGCTGAACCGAGCAGCCCCATAATACTTTGCTATTCAACACCGACCCGGCCGACGACCGCCTCACCTTCTCGGACCGCTCACCGGCATGCAGCTTTTCGGGAGACCTTATAGCAGACTTCACGGTACGTAAAGGGTGCCTATAAGAAACCTGCAGAGGGACTTTTTACAAGGGAGTACAGCCATAGGACAAGGCGGTAACGGCTTTAGTCCTAAGGAGGGTACATTTAGTTTAGGCGTTAGGAAGACGTTTCTCACTAGGGGTGGCGAGGCACTGGAACGCGTTGCCCAGAGAACCTGCGGATGCTCCCTCCCTGGAAGCATTCAAGGCCAAGTCAGATGGGGCTTTCAGCAACCTGGTCTTGCGGACGGCGTCCGTGGGGGAGGGTTGGAACTAGAGGATCTTTATGGTGCCTTCCAACCCAAACCATTCTACGATTCTATGACATTCAAATCCAACTGCAAAACTCCTCTGAGAAGGGCTGGTGAACCCTCCTCCCTTTCCCCAGCAGTCCCAAAACTTAAGAAACCCCTTTTCTTCTCCTCAACTGTCAGGAAAGGAACCCCACTGCTTCCTGACACCTCCTGCCCTCAATCTGCACTCCTGAACCCCCTTCAGTGGCTACTCCTCAAGAGCCGCTCTTCTGAGCAACATCCCAAATTCTGGGGGCACCCCCTAACCTACAGCTCCCCAGAGACTCTGAGCTCTGCTACATGCCCACAAAAGAAAGTCAAGTCCCAAGCCTTGTAATCTACGAGGGGCCTGCCACCAGCTGCAAAGATTCTAAGGACAACGTGGCATTCTGCGGGCAATGAGGAAAGGCACCCCAAACCCTGAAGGGCACTGTGCCTCACGGCCCTTCTGCTTTCATCAGTAGTACTAAAACTCCATATACAAATACATACAAGATGCTCACCCTAACCCCTGCTAAACAATGTCACCATCAGTCCCGTTAAGAGAGATAACAACTTACACAGCAGAACTGTTAAAAACCCAACGTTCCTTCTTCAATAAAGTTGGGAATTGCAGGAAAACACAATGCATGAAGAATAAAAAAAAAACCAAACAACAAAAAAAACCCCAAACAATGCATACTATTAAACCATCTTTCTACCCCTGAACTGATGCAGAAACTGACACTAGGCCTAGTAGATGTAGAAATAGAACATATGTTTAGACTCAGTGTATTGCTAAATAAAAGACTCAGGAATTTGTTAGAAGGTTAACAACTGCCTCTGTAAGTTGACTTACGTAGACAAGCCAAGGACATAAAGCACAAGATTCCTGTGTCTGTAATATAAGACAAAATAACATGCCCTCTTTGAGGAGGTATTCTGTTTGATAAGAAAATATGTTCTGTCTCTTGTGGTGACTGAGCCAAAAGCTAGGTGATAAGCAGAGAAGTTGTTTGTGGGGCCCAGAAGGGGATCGTACTGCGCAAACTCGTACAACAAAGTTCAAACAGCGGACAAGTGAGGAAGACTATGGAAGACCACCAGAGGACTCCAGAAGACCACCGAAGACCTTCAACACGCATGCATAAAGGACATTTACATATGCTAATGACTTCTCAGAAAATCAATGAATATGTATATTATTTCTCAGAAATTTTATGAATATGTATGTAAGGCAGGTATTTAACCTATACAATTAGTCCCAGCCAGAAAGCACATTTGGAGGAGCGATCCTCCGTTCTTCCAGCGCTGCAATAAAGAATACTTAACTCCATCACTGAATGCTCATTTCAAGAAACAGAACACTCGAAACAAAATTACTGACCTGAAAAAAAGAAAGGGGGAAAAAAAAAAGCTGCATACAAGTGTGTCGTGGTTTCAGCCCAGCCGGTAACAAAGGACCACGCAGCCGCATATCATGTCTGAATAAATGTGAGTTTAGTAGGTGTATAGGTAGATACACATTCAGAAATGCACAAGAACTGAAAGGAGTAATCTGTAACTGGTAGA
Organism: Astur gentilis; assembly: GCF_929443795.1. Classification (NCBI taxonomy): domain Eukaryota; kingdom Metazoa; phylum Chordata; class Aves; order Accipitriformes; family Accipitridae; genus Astur; species Astur gentilis. Next base: position 59,940 of record NW_026061036.1, read on the forward strand.
CTAAGAACACTGAAATAGCATGCAATGTAAATCAACATGCACCTATAGGGAAGGGAAGGGAAGTACAGAAACATTCTTCTGGATTTAAAAAAAACCAAAATGCAGCAATGGTAGGAAAAGGTACTTGGAATGGCCACTTTCAATCCACTGAAATAACGTCTGCAACAGCAGTAAGAACACTGGCAAACTACCTTCTCTGTTCCACAGGGCCTTGAAACCCATACGCATTGTCTGTTGCCAGTTGCCATTAGGAAACAAAGATATTAAATAGGGCAAATCAGAAATAACTTGAACCAATCCCTCCCACCCAGCTATAAACCAGGACCATATACAGCCCTTGCAGACTACACAAGATCCTGTCTCATTCCAGCCACATCATTAGCATAAGCTGTGCAAACCCATGCAAATCAACAGGTTTTCCAGGCATAAAAGCAGACTCCAACAGCAGTTAAGCCACTTCTTACAACTGACAATGTCATACTTCCATCACTGATTATAGCACAAGAACAAAAGAGAATGGGTCTTTATTGTCCTTCATGAACTTGAGGGGCTGCAAGAAACCAGTGAAGTTACAAGCCTGGATTCTGTAACGTCGCTACCAGCATAATTTCCAGATCAAAGATCCGGCCTCCTGTTAAGATCATCAAACATATTTTTGAGTTCGGAGGACAGGTCATCACAACACTATGTTAGGTAGAGTATAAAACCTTATCATCAGATTCTCAGCTAGTTTAAGTCAATGTATTCTGTGTGTTCCGCTGAAGTCAATGAAACTAAACACACTATCATAGGAAAGAGATATTTCAGCACGCCTCACACCTGGAAAACTATCTTGAAAAATGCCCGTAACTTTTAAACACAAATTCTCTGCACTTCCCACGATCTCTCAGCGAGCATTAGTAAGACCCTAACAGTTACTTGCAACGTATTTCTTGCATAGCATTCATTTTTATTTTAATTTTAAAAGGGGCAACTAATACATAAGATTTTTGCAGCTACTCACAAAAATCAATAAGCAAAGACATTTGTTCCAAGACTTAAATTTCTTGTATAATTTAAAAAACTAGCAAAGCTCTGTAAAGTAAAATAGATACATTTACCTACTAATGTAGGAAACTACAGACAAACTTCAGGAAATGACCAAAGGTGCAGAGGATAGGCTAATGCCTATTAGCATTAGGTAGAAAAACAAGGTAGAAAAGGTAGAAATGCCTATTAGCATTAAGGTAGAAGAAGAAGAAGAACAACAAAAAACCCCCAGAAGTTCTACAGAAAAATGAGTGAGCAGCCCACAGCACTGGCAGACAACAGATTTTTTTATCCCCGCTTCCTCCACCCCTTCTTCTTATCCCCCCACCCCCGTTTTTTTTTAAAGGAAATAATTATTCTATTGTGAAACATATTGTCAGTGATGCAGTTGAAGCCAAAAGTTTAAATGAGTTCAGGAGAGGATTAACCGAATTCTAAGACATGTGCCAACACAACTCCTATAGAAACCATCTGCATCATGGTGAAATACAAACAGCTGCTCTGAGAACGACACATTATTCTTCACTAAATTTGCCTTTTACCCTGTTGTATAGTTACTAATGTTGAAAAGAGTCACTGCTGTGCAAGAAACTAAAACTTACAGCGCTTCATGCTCGGGAGAGAACTGTGGCCCATCAGCTCGTGGCTGTGAAGTCTTACAACTTAACACGTTTCAGTTGCACACCAACAAGTTCTGAGGCGGACTGCCGACTGTATTCAATAGTCACAGCTTATGTAGGAGGATATGATAAACTTGACTTATTTGCCTTTAACCGATGCTCCAAATATTTTAAAGTCGTTCTTAAAGCAGGTTACTGGTTTGATTACCCTTCATACAAAATCCTCCTTCAAATGCAGGTTTCTCTTCTCTTCTTTTCAGGTTTAAGGCATGAACAGAAATCACACCTGCATCATCACTGAAATCAGTGCCTATTTTTCAATAAACTTTAGCAGCATCAGAATTCGTCCTCAAGTACCGTTCATAAAGCAAATGCTTCATTCTTCAAAACTTTTTTTAGCAAACGTTAGTAATGCTGTACCACAGACTCCCACGCCCAGTCACGCATGTTCTTCCCGAGACTGTTACGCAGCTTCGTATTTTAAAAATCGCCATCCTAACTGCGTACCTGATACTACTGGTTCTCCCCTTTTTAAAGTCTGATGTTAAGGAAAAGCTGCAAGTCCTACAAAACCAGGCAGACTTGCTTGTTCTTGCCAAAGAGAAAAAGGTTAAGCATTATTAAAAAATAAGACTATTGCCTACCTTTAAGTATCCATAAAGCTACCAACACGAACCGTATGGTGGCTTGTTAGCATCGCTATTTGAACACGGGCATGCAAAATGTCCTTCAGTTAAATTCCAAACTCTATGAATTAATTGGTGGGCAATTCCCCAAGGATAAAACGTCTATCAAAAGCCAACAGTAAGCCAGAAATATCTTTCCGTTTCATAGGGTAAAAAAAATGATACAGTGAATCCTGAAAAAAGAAATCGATATTAGACCGGGAACGCCTATATAGTTATAGGGCAAGTAATAAAACATTTAGTGTTTTGATTTTTTTCTTTTTATTGATGTCATCACAATAGTTAGACAAACATGGAAACATTTGCAACAGCAATACTTGGGCCACTTTAAAATCTTGGTAACACTGAAATACAGGGCAGCAAAAACTAATGATGTGGGGAGGGGACTTTAGGTCTTCTTATTTTCATACACATTCACACACACACACACACTCCACAACTCCAAAGAGCTATCTTAACTATGTCTGCCAGTAAACGGAAATAGTAGGCAGAAAGGAACCCTATCTATACTAAGACAGTTAGCTGTGTCGTAAAACTGAAGATCACTGCAACCAGTGCCATCTTAAAGAAGAAAAAAACCCAACAACAACCAAAAAACCTGAAAGGAACCATCACTGTGCATGTCATAAGCATGAAGTTATTTTAACCTGATGACTACTCTGCCCTCTACTTTAAGCATCATGAAGTTTTTATGTATTTTCAAAGTCTAAGGTTATTATTTTAAATGGCCTACTTGTAGTGGCAGCCCAAGTAGCATTCTGGAGAACACCACAGTGCCCACAACTTCTACAGGTCAGTGCAGTCTGATCAAGCACTGCATTTCTAGGGGAGGAAAACAAAAAACCACTACCGCTCATTTATTCAATTGAAAAGCTTATTACCTGCACCTTCCAAAGCAACAGGCTACAGGAACACTGAATGCAAAGTAAACCAGACCCATCTGGAATACTCTGACTCAGCCTCAGCTCCAAGTTACACATCTTTCATTTCGTATTTGAAGGGATTAACAGCATTTGGATGCACAGAAACTGTCTTTACAGTCATGTCTGCGGACCTCCGAGTCAAGAGTTAAAAATGTCTTCCTAAATTATAACAGTATTAGCAGTTCCTCTGAAAGGAGTGGAAAAAAAAACCACAACCAGGGAAGGAGGAAAGTGACACAAAACCAAGGTTTTTTTCCAGAGATAACAAAATCCTGAGAGAACAAGATGCTTGTGCTATCAGAATAAAAATCCCCAAAGAAACAAAAGAGTTTACCTTTCCCTTGGAAAAGTTACCTTTGAGTCAAGATCTGCTCTTTTTCTCTCCCAACCATGAAATCTCTCTTCAGCTTAAGACTGTCATCTACTGCAGTAGAAATTCAGTGCACACACTGGAACCTGGATAGAAACTTATTTAAAAAAAAAAAACCAAACAATACAATAGTATTACAGTGGCTAGAAATCTTTTACATATTCTGATGAAAAGACTCAACTTATTTCTAGGAAATAAAGTGTTTGGGGCCAAAGCCAACAGATGATGTTCATGTAAGGTAAAAAAAAATTTTTTTTTTTTTTTTTTTTTTTTTAAATTGATATATTGAAAAAAGCTGGAGAAGGAAGCGGGGACAGAAATGAAAAACCGTTCAGGGAGTCAGTGGTATAGATTGTCACCATGCAACCTAAATATTGTAATTGCAGATCACATAGTCGGAACAAGCCAGTCAAAAGTAGCACACTCCCTGGGAGAGGGGCGGGAGTCTCTTCCCCCTTGTATTTCAAGCCAAGACCCAACTAGCAGAAGGCAGCTTTTCTGTCAGATAAAGCAAGGCAAAAGGATCACGTACAGCAACTTCCTTGCAGCCTCTTGCTCCTGAGCACCCTTCTTCACCTCTTTCTTTCTTTCTTTCTTCTGGTGATGGGAAGGCAAAGCATGTTCTGCTCCTGTGAGCCCATACGGCTTGTCCCTATAGTCACAGCAGGCACCTGTGATTCCTCTCCGAAGACATTTACGCATAGAAATCAGTTGAGTGGTGTGTTACGGAAGCATAAGCTGCAGCGGACGTGATTTTGAATCAGTTATTGTTTTGCCCATCATGATAAAATAAAACCGGCAATTTCTTTATAGAAATCCTCCTAAAGTAGTAGTTGCCCCCAATAGCTGTCAAGTTTTTGTATCACAGGAGAACAAATGCAGCCAAAAGAACATTTTCTCTAAAAGGACCGCTCCGAACTACACAAGCAGGCAGGCACAGGCAGCTCCCAATTTAGTTAAGGGTACGTACACAGCACCACTGAGTGGTGCAAGCGGAGTCACCGCTGACAGGAATGAGAAGCTTGAACACCAACCTTCCCGCCCCGGCCCCCTGGACATGAACGATGCCTGGTCTGTCTGTCCTCACTCGCAAAATACCACTACAATGCCTTTACTACAAGAGAGTACATCTGCCAAGCAAAACAAGTCCAAGAGTGCTGAACCTCAAGGCCAGCAGAACCCACGGCTGCTGAGCATCAAACAGATGCATCCACTCTGAAGAGCTTTCAGAATTCTACAGCACTCTACCACATGGTTTCTGGCGACACAGCCTGAAGCAGGGTTTAAACAAATGATCCAGCTTAGTATCTGCCTGTAGTGCAAAGAATAGCAATCTCTTGGCTCACGATTTGGGTTTTATATAGACTTGAGCCATAAACAAATGCAACAGATGTAGAAAAACTGAAGACCGACAGCAACTGGAACGTAACTATTCTTTTTCCACTCCATCAACCCGTTGGAAAACTAACTCCCTCGTGCACTTACGTAACTGAGCACAAAGAGAACAAAAAGAAAGGCTTTTATTCAGAAGAAATTAGTGTGTCTTTACAGGAAAGTAACGGTTTCAACTTACAAAACCAGCATCATCATTAGTGATGCACCTTTCCTGAAGGGGAAATCCTTCTCTTTTAGCAAATGTCAATTCCAAGAGCCTGTAAACAAAAACAAACAAGCAACCCACACCATTACCCCACAAAAGCTCTGTTTAGATTACACACACACACACATATATATATATATATAAAAAAACCCCATGTCTTCACAGATGACAACTGTATCAATTTATACTTCAGGTCCTTCTCCTCCAGGAACCACCTATAAAAGACGACGACAATTTTGTGTTTGTGCCATAGGTCCGAGTTTTACAAACCCATACATGACAGTTCTTGCTTTACAACAATTTAGCAGATGGAGACTTCACCGGTAGACCACAAAAGCGGTTTTTCGATTCAATATTATCTTCCTCTCCCAACAGTGGAAGTCAGTTATTGCCAGAGAAGCACAGGACAGAACCTCCAAAACACAAAGAATGTTTAACAAAACACAGAGGAGTTCCTAGATAACAAACATTTTGGTTTTTGTCTTTGGTATTCACCTCAAGGAAATGATTCTGTCTAGAAACACTACAGCTCATTTTTAAAAGGACAAAGAACATCCTTCCTTTCGTGAATAATTTCTCCAATTGCTGATTCCTCCCCAGACTGTCATGGTACTGGGAAGTTGGTTTCCTCTTTCCAACTTCTATCAGTAAGCAGAGCTCAAAAACTGATAAAGAGCCTGAACCCTTCTACAGGCAGCAGGGAGTCATTTTCCAGGGAAGAAAGTAAAGAACTGAACAACGGAAAAAGAAATACAAAAGGAAAAACATGAATAAGGGAAAAAAGAAGAGGGTAACCATTGCTTTTACTGATCCATTCTTAATAGTTAGCTGAGCACTTCTAAAGAGGAAGAACTTTGCTGCTTTCAGGACCGAAGTAAGAAAAAGTCTAAAGCATAGTCTTCCTGACATGGGAGATGTGTCCGCAAGAGAGGCACACGGTCCGATACAGAAACGTATCTACGTCTCGCTGAAAATGTGCACTCTAAGCATCACCAGCTTCTGCTTCAAGTGCAGTATACCACCAGCTTAACCGGATGGTAGTAATTTTACCCCATACAAGAAGTCAGAACACGCGCTATCCTTTAAGGAGGCAGAACAATAACCAAAGCAGAAAAAGGCTTAGAAATTAAGGCAAGATGGCACTTGCTCAGACACACAGTGAGGAGGTGCAAGGTGGGAAAGACAGCAAAATGGAGATTGTTCCTCGTTCACACAGAGCTGATTTCGACTCGAGTTGGTCGTCCTCTCCTCTTCCCACAAAATTAGGAATGCTTTTACGCAGGAAGTCCTGACTTTGTAGCCATCTATGCCGACAAACTAAAAACTATTCTAGGTCTGCTCTTGTGGTATTTAGGAAGTTGCAGAATTCAGCTTAGGGATGCATAATCACAGTATTTAATTACTGTTTCAGTACTGACCTACCTACACCAGCAGATAATAAACTAAAAATCACAGTGCTTCTGATTTGGTGTAAGCCAACAGACCTCCAGATTGTTTTCAGAGCATGTAAAGGTACAGCTCTCTGGGCATCATGGCAATCATAACTGCCAAACGACTTGACAAGCTTGTAAACATCCAAACTGCTGCAAACACATCTATACATACAATAATGGATAAAACGTAGATGCATTCCACCTACACGCTTATGCAGGCAAACACTCGTGAGTTAAAAGCCACTGTATGAACCAGCTTACGGAGCGCTTAGCAAAGCCAGTGATTCCCTTGCACACCTGAAGACCAGAAAAACATTCACCAAAATAAAGTTAGGGACATGCTCTTTTTTTTTTTCTTTTTTTTTTTCTTTTTTTTTTTTTTTTAAACTGTAACGTGTACTAAGACAGCAAGATCACTTTTCCAGCGTCCTTCATACACACATATGCCCCAGAAGCTACTTGAAATTACCTTGTGTAATGGAATTGTCTGGAAAGCTCAGCTTAAAGTAGCTGAGCTCAGTGACTGATTGATTTACAGGTACAGAAAATAAATGCATGCAGCATTTTAACAACGCTGACTTACCAGTGTTATGTTATTTCCATTTAGCAAAATCTGGTGTAGCTTTGTGATTCTTCTGCCCTCAGACGGAGTCTCACTGAAGCAGCGTTAAAAACAAATAAGTAAGCACACATAACCAGGGACAACAGTTCCAGTTTTGATTACAGAATAAATCTCTACATTAAGATGGCAGTTGTTGGAACTAAGAAATGAATTGGCCACGCTGCAGCCTGATCTTGACAAATTGACCGCCTGGATAAAGCAAGCTATCTGGCAACTAAAAAGATCCATTGTACTTTTCTGCTCAGTACACCTAAAGATACAGATTCACCCTCGAAATCTCGGCAATTTCTTCAATACCACCAACACTCAGAACAGGTTTCAAATAGCAACGTGGCAGGACAAAGTAATAAATGCTTATCCTTAAGTCTGCTAACTTTCTAAGCCTTTGCCTAGACCTTAAGGAAATGTAAAAACAAACAAACTACTGCAAAGTTCAACACACAATCCACGCAAAGTTAAGGCTATCAAGTAGGAACCGGATTACAAGTGTAAGTCATGCAACAGCTACTCTATAACATGGATGTCCTGAACAGATCCTCCTCTACAGTTTAAGTCCAAGGTACAAACCCTTCAGCTGGCAAGTATTCCAAAAATATAAAACCTCTTTGCTTACAGAGCTTACACAGTATTTTTCCCCAGGAAACCAAATGTTCAAGAGGAACAGGAGGCAGAAACAACACTTGCAATTCTGTAACGTCTTCTAGCACCGTATCTGAAAATCCAGTTTCAAGGAAAATAAGGCCCCGAATTTAAAAATAAAACTATTTCCAGTTATTTCCATGTCACACTGAGCTGTGATTTTACCTGTAAAACAAAAAAATCAGAACAAGACAACTGATCCATACAAAAAAGGCTCTCCTATCCGGCTCTCTTTCAAATGCTGGCATTTTCTGTGACTTGGATTTTGCCTGTTATTATGAGATCATTACATCACCTATCACACAAGTGTAGCTTTGTTATCTTTGAAAGACAAGCTGCTAGACAATATACAACACAAAGTTAGACAAGCGAGGGCAGTACACAGGGATTTCACAGGCACTCTGGAATTGGGCACCCGACTTGAATTCCTGGCGTTGAAAACCTCTCTCCAAATGACTTACTGTCTTTCACTAAGATCCAGCAGCAGTTCTCTCCTGTGCCTCATGCTCTTCTGTAGCCAGCCAAAGCCCACGGAGCTGCACTGTAAGCTTGAAGGCCAGTGTGCCAGCTGCGTGTCCTATTTCTGTCACCTAGTTCTTATGTACCGTTTCTTGCTAATCAAAAGGCCCAGTGATTCCTCCTCACCCATCACACTGGAGTTAGTACATCCAAGCAGTATTTCTGCCGCGCTACATTTGCACGGATTAGCTGCTGAACCCTCCAGATGATGTACTGCTTTTCAAGAAGGGTGTAGTATAACTGGCGAGGGTCTACAGTAAGTCCAAGAGGGTGCTCAACGATGTACAGGAGTCTGACTTCAAAGTATAAATTGAAAAACAGCCGCTTAACTGGAGAGAAATAACAATGTTTAAACTCTAAAAGGTAGCTATAAGGAAGAACTTTTGTGTACATCCACTGCACACAGTTACACGGAATCATGGGGCTTAAATTACAACCTGAAAAACTTAGGGTATGTGGCAATCTTTGCAACAGTAGTAATAATTACAGGAAATGTTTAAGAATAAATTAGGCAAGCGTTTGTCAAGAATGGTACAGAAAGTTGATCATTCACCTCTAGAATGAGAGCAACGCTAGACTATCTTCAAAGGTTCTTCTTTCCCCACTGCTGTCCCTCTCCGTATTTCTACCCTCAAACACAAGCATCATCCCCAGCTGTGCACTTACAATTCTATCTGCATATGCACGTGTCTAGAGATGCACATTTATTTCTTCGTTACACACAGCTGAAGGAGAGTACTCAGAGGTAAGCCAATTTACATAAATAGCTTTTGAAAGTTAAAACACCTCAGCTTCTTGCAAAACGTCAGCCCAACAGAACACCGGGAGCGGTATGTAAATCCTTATGCCAAAACTGCGTTCTCTTAAATCTTATGAAAACCATTTCTAATGTAAAGCCTGACTTGTCTATTTTCTGACACACCCCTTCTCTGTCATCAGGTACTTATTAGATAGTAAAACAACTGACGGGGCAAACACCATAACTAGCACAATAGCTGACTTCCGTAGCAGTTGCATATCATGTCTGAAGAAATGTGAGTTTAGTAGGTAGATACACATTCAGAAATGCACAAGAACTGAAAGGAGTAATCTGTAACCGGTAGACTAAGAACGCTGCAATAGCACGCAATGTAAATCAACATGCAGCTATAGGGAAGGGAAGGGAAGTACAGAAACATTCTTCTGGATTAAAAAAAAAAAATAAAATACGCAGCAATGGTAGGAAAAGGTACTTGGAACGTGCCACTTTCAATCCACTGAAACAATGTCTGCAACAGCAGTAAGAACACTGGCAAACTACCTTCTCTGTTCCACAGGGCCTTGAGACCCATACGCATTGTCTGTTGCCACTTGCTGTTAGGAAACAAAGGCACTGCGATCAGTAGAAGCGTGTAGAACACCGAAAATGAAACTTTTGAATACGTCACATGCAAGATCCTCATTCTCCGTACAGTCTACAAGGTTACACAATTGTAAAATACTTTGTAAGAATGAGAATCCTGACGTTTGCCTTGGATTAAAAAAGTTTTTAAATTCCGTTTCGAGGTTTTTTTCCCAAGGGTTTTAGAAATAAAAGCATCTTGGTAAAGTGATTTTCACACACTGCACAGACACAAGCAGTGTTTCTCCCACTGCGAGAGGAGTATCAAAATACTCTTATCTAATATGTTACAGACAAGAGTGACCAAGGTCACAGGAGAATCTGTACTTTCCCACTGATTACAAGGAACGGGCCAGCTGCTTTGTGCCTCCTATGCAGCTGGAGCATGCAGTTGCCTGGTAACGTGTTCCGAACTATTGCATCTTAATCACATATACACGTAGGAATACCAAGCTGACCGCTTAGGTTTATCAGCCAAAACAGTTTACAGCAACACAATAGTTTAGAGCAATTCAGGAACTTTAACACTGAATTTAGGTATGCGCTTATATGGTTTGACAAACAGAACTTTTATAAATGAAAGGGAAACAACAGGTGACTTTAGAGCATACAAAAGGTATAGTCTACAAACCAAATATCAATTATTAGCAATGTTTCCCTGTTCAAAGGGCATCATTTAATGTCTCAGACTCAACAAGCATGAACTGACAGACTGTTATGATTTGAAAATTTTAAAAAAGTTCTAATAGTGTGCCCAAAACAGAGCTGTTTCAGTGTTCAGGCTAGACTCGTTGTCTCCAGTAAATACATATCTTAATTCTAACACAGGATAAAAAACGATTTATAAATTTCCTCTTGTGAAAATGAAACTGTTCCAATCACCCTGTTCACTCCTATTTAAGATATTAAATAGGGCAAATCAGAAGTAACTTGAACCAATCCCTCCCACCCAGCTATAAACCAGGACCATATACAGCCCTTGCAGACTACACAAGACCCTGTCTCATTCCAGCCATATCATTAGCATAAGCTGTGCAAACCCATGCAAATCAACAGGTTTTTCAGGCATAAAAGCAGACTCCAACAGCAGTTAAGCCACTTCTTACAACTGACAATGTCATACTTCCATCACTGATTATAGCCCAAGAACAAAAGAGAATGGGTCCTTATTGTCCTTCATGAACTTGAGGGGCTGCAAGAAACCAGTGAAGTTACAAGCCTGGATTCTGTAATGTCGCTACCAGCATAATTTCCAGATCAAAGATCCGGCCTCCTGTTAAGATCATCAAACATATTTTTGAGTTCGGAGGACAGGTCATCACAACACTATGTTAGGTAGAGTATAAAACCTTATCATCAGAATCTCAGCTAGTTTAAGTCAATGTATTCTGTGTGTTCCGCTGAAGTCAATGAAACTAAACACACTATCATAGGAAAGAGATATTTCAGCACGCCTCAGACCTGGAAAACTATCTTGAAAAATGCCCGTAACTTTTAACACACTTCCCACGATCTCTCAACAGCGAGCAGTAGTAAGACCCTAACAGTATACTTGCAACCTATTTCTTGCATAGCATTCATTTTTATTTTAATTTTAAAAGGGGCAACTAATAAATAAGATTTTTGCAGCTACTCACAAAAATCAATAAGCAAAAACATTTGTTCCAAGACTTAAATTTCTTGTCTAATTTAAAAAACTAGCAAAGCTCTGTAAAGTAAAATAGATACATTTACCTACTAATGTAGGAAACTACAGACAAACTTCAGGAAATGACCAAAGGTGCAGAGGATAGGCTAATGCCTATTAGCATTAGGTAGAAAAACAAGGTAAAAAAGGTAGAAATGCCTATTAGCATTAAGGTAGAACAACAACAACAACAACAACAACAACACAACCCCAGAAGTTCTACAGAAAAATGAGTGAGCAGCCCACAGCACTGGCAGACAACAGATTTTTTTATCCCCGCTTCCTCCACCCCTTCTTCTTATCCCCCCACCCCCGTTTTTTTTTAAAGGAAATAATTATTCTATTCTGAAACATATTGTCAGTGATGCAGTTGAAGCCAAAAGTTTAAATGAGTTCAGGAGAGGATTAACCGAATTCTAAGACATGTGCCAACACAACCGCTATAGAAAGCATCTGCATCACGGTGAAATGCAAACAGCTACTCTGAGAACGACACATTATTCTTCACTAAATTTGCCTTTTACCCTGTTGTATAGTTACTAATGTTGAAAAGAGTCACTGCTGTGCAAGAAACTAAAACTTACAGCGCTTCATGCTGGGAGAGAACTGTGGCCCATCAGCTCGTGGCTGTGAAGCCTTACAACTTAACACGTTGCAGTTGCACACCAACAAGTTCTGAGGCGGACTGCTGACTGTATTCAATAGTCACAGCTTATGTAGGAGGATATGATAAACTTGACTTATTTGCCTTTAACCGATGCTCCAAATATTTTAAAGTCGTTCTTAAAGCAGGTTACTGGTTTGATTACCCTTCATACAAAATCCTCCTTCACATGCAGGTTTCTCTTCTCTTCTTTTCAGATTTAAGGCATGAACAGAAACCACACCTGCATCATCACTGAAATCAGTGCCTATTTTTCAATAAACTTTAGCAGCAGCATCAGAATTCGTCCTCAAGTACCGTTCATAAAGCAAATGCTTCATTCTTCAAAACTTTTTTTAGCAAAGGTTAGTAATGCTGTACCACAGACTCCCACGCCCAGTCACGCATGTTCTTCCCGAGACTGTTACGCAGCTTCGTATTTTAAAAATCGCCATCCTAACTGCGTACCTGATACTACTGGTTCTCCCCTTTTTAAAGTCTGATGTTAAGGAAAAGCTGCAAGTCCTACAAAACCAGGCAGACTTGCTTGTTCTTGCCAAAGAGAAAAAGGTTAAGCATTATTAAAAAATAAGACTATTGCCTACCTTTAAGTATCCATAAAGCTACCAACACGAACCGTATGGTGGCTTGTTAGCATCGCTATTTGAACACGGGCATGCAAAATGTCCTTCAGTTAAATTCCAAACTCTATGAATTAATTGGTGGGCAATTCCCCAAGGATAAAACGTCTATCAAAAGCCAACAGTAAGCCAGAAATATCTTTCCGTTTCATAGGGTAAAAAAAATGATACAGTGAATCCTGAAAAAAGAAATCGATATTAGACCGGGAACGCCTATATAGTTATAGGGCAAGTAATAAAACATTTAGTGTTTTGATTTTTTTCTTTTTATTGATGTCATCACAATAGTTAGACAAACATGGAAACATTTGCAACAGCAATACTTGGGCCACTTTAAAATCTTGGTAACACTGAAATACAGGGCAGCAAAAACTAATGATGTGGGGAGGGGACTTTAGGTCTTCTTATTTTCATACACATTCACACACACACACACACTCCACAACTCCAAAGAGCTATCTTAACTATGTCTGCCAGTAAACGGAAATAGTAGGCAGAAAGGAACCCTATCTATACTAAGACAGTTAGCTGTGTCGTAAAACTGAAGATCACTGCAACCAGTGCCATCTTAAAGAAGAAAAAAACCCAACAACAACAACAACCAAAAAACCTGAAAGGAACCATCACTGTGCATGTCATAAGCATGAAGTTATTTTAACCTGATGACTACTCTGCCCTCTACTTTAAGCATCATGAAGTTTTTATGTATTTTCAAAGTCTAAGGTTATTATTTTAAATGGCCTACTTGTAGTGGCAGCCCAAGTAGCATTCTGGAGAACACCACAGTGCCCACAACTTCTACAGGTCAGTGCAGTCTGATCAAGCACTGCATTTCTAGGGGAGGAAAACAAAAAACCACTACCGCTCATTTATTCAATTGAAAAGCTTATTACCTGCACCTTCCAAAGCAACAGGCTACAGGAACACTGAATGCAAAGTAAACCAGACCCATCTGGAATACTCTGACTCAGCCTCAGCTCCAAGTTACACATCTTTCATTTCGTATTTGAAGGGATTAACAGCATTTGGATGCACAGAAACTGTCTTTACAATCATGTCTGCGGACCTCCGAGTCAAGAGTTAAAAATGTCTTCCTAAATTATAACAGTATTAGCAGTTCCTCTGAAAGGAGTGGAAAAAAAAAACCACAACCAGGGAAGGAGGAAAGTGACACAAAACCAAGGTTTTTTTCCAGAGATAACAAAATCCTGAGAGAACAAGATGCTTGTGCTATCAGAATAAAAATCCCCAAAGAAACAAAAGAGTTTACCTTTCCCTTGGAAAAGTTACCTTTGAGTCAAGATCTGCTCTTTTTCTCTCCCAACCATGAAATCTCTCTTCAGCTTAAGACTGTCATCTACTGCAGTAGAAATTCAGTGCACACACTGGAACCTGGATAGAAACTTATTTAAAAAAAAAAAACCAAACAATACAATAGTATTACAGTGGCTAGAAATCTTTTACATATTCTGATGAAAAGACTCAACTTATTTCTAGGAAATAAAGTATTTGGGGCCAAAGCCAACAGATGATGTTCATGTAAGGTAAAAAAAAATTTTTTTTTTTTTTTTTTTTTTTTTAAATTGATATATTGAAAAAAGCTGGAGAAGGAAGCGGGGACAGAAATGAAAAACCGTTCAGGGAGTCAGTGGTATAGATTGTCACCATGCAACCTAAATATTGTAATTGCAGATCACATAGTCGGAACAAGCCAGTCAAAAGTAGCACACTCCCTGGGAGAGGGGCGGGAGTCTCTTCCCCCTTGTATTTCAAGCCAAGACCCAACTAGCAGAAGGCAGCTTTTCTGTCAGATAAAGCAAGGCAAAAGGATCACGTACAGCAACTTCCTTGCAGCCTCTTGCTCCTGAGCACCCTTCTTCACCTCTTTCTTTCTTTCTTTCTTCTGGTGATGGGAAGGCAAAGCATGTTCTGCTCCTGTGAGCCCATACGGCTTGTCCCTATAGTCACAGCAGGCACCTGTGATTCCTCTCCGAAGACATTTACGCATAGAAATCAGTTGAGTGGTGTGTTACGGAAGCATAAGCTGCAGCGGACGTGATTTTGAATCAGTTATTGTTTTGCCCATCATGATAAAATAAAACCGGCAATTTCTTTATAGAAATCCTCCTAAAGTAGTAGTTGCCCCCAATAGCTGTCAAGTTTTTGTATCACAGGAGAACAAATGCAGCCAAAAGAACATTTTCTCTAAAAGGACCGCTCCGAACTACACAAGCAGGCAGGCACAGGCAGCTCCCAATTTAGTTAAGGGTACGTACACAGCACCACTTAGTGGTGCAAGCGGAGTCACCGCTGACAGGAATGAGAAGCTTGAACACCAACCTTCCCGCCCCGGCCCCCTGGACATGAACGATGCCTGGTCTGTCTGTCCTCACTCGCAAAATACCACTACAATGCCTTTACTACAAGAGAGTACATCTGCCAAGCAAAACAAGTCCAAGAGTGCTGAACCTCAAGGCCAGCAGAACCCACGGCTGCTGAGCATCAAACAGATGCATCCACTCTGAAGAGCTTTCAGAATTCTACAGCACTCTACCACATGGTTTCTGGCGACACAGCCTGAAGCAGGGTTTAAACAAATGATCCAGCTTAGTATCTGCCTGTAGTGCAAAGAATAGCAATCTCTTGGCTCACGATTTGGGTTTTATATAGACTTGAGCCATAAACAAATGCAACAGATGTAGAAAAACTGAAGACCGACAGCAACTGGAACGTAACTATTCTTTTTCCACTCCATCAACCCGTTGGAAAACTAACTCCCTCGTGCACTTACGTAACTGAGCACAAAGAGAACAAAAAGAAAGGCTTTTATTCAGAAGAAATTAGTGTGTCTTTACAGGAAAGTAACGGTTTCAACTTACAAAACCAGCATCATCATTAGTGATGCACCTTTCCTGAAGGGGAAATCCTTCTCTTTTAGCAAATGTCAATTCCAAGAGCCTGTAAACAAAAACAAACAAGCAACCCACACCATTACCCCACAAAAGCTCTGTTTACATTACACACACACACACACACACACACACATATATATATATATATATATATATATATAAAACCCATGTCTTCACAGATGACAACTGTATCAATTTATACTTCAGGTCCTTCTCCTCCAGGAACCACCTATAAAAGACGACGACAATTTTGTGTTTGTGCCATAGGTCCGAGTTTTACAAACCCATACATGACAGTTCTTGCTTTACAACAATTTAGCAGATGGAGACTTCACCGGTAGACCACAAAAGCGGTTTTTCGATTCAATATTATCTTCCTCTCCCAACAGTGGAAGCCAGTTATTGCCAGAGAAGCACAGGACAGGACCTCCAAAACACAAAGAATGTTTAACAAAACACAGAGGAGTTCCTAGATAACAAACATTTTGGTTTTTGTCTTTGGTATTCACCTCAAGGAAATGATTCTGTCTAGAAACACTACAGCTCATTTTTAAAAGGACAAAGAACATCCTTCCTTTCGTGAATAATTTCTCCAATTGCTGATTCCTCCCCAGACTGTCATGGTACTGGGAAGTTGGTTTCCTCTTTCCAACTTCTATCAGTAAGCAGAGCTCAAAAACTGATAAAGAGCCTGAACCCTTCTACAGGCAGCAGGGAGTCATTTTCCAGGGAAGAAAGTAAAGAACTGAACAACAGAAAAAGAAATACAAAAGGAAAAACATGAATAAGGGAAAAAAGAAGAGGGTAACCATTGCTTTTACTGATCCATTCTTAATAGTTAGCTGAGCACTTCTAAAGAGGAAGAACTTTGCTGCTTTCAGGACCGAAGTAAGAAAAAGTCTAAAGCATAGTCTTCCTGACATGGGAGATGTGTCCGCAAGAGAGGCACACGGTCCGATACAGAAACGTATCTACGTCTCGCTGAAAATTTGCACTCTAAGCATCACCAGCTTCTGCTTTGTCGTGGTTTCAGCCCGGCCGGTAACAAAGGACCACGCAGCCGCTCGCTCACTCCTCCGCCCCCCTCCGGTGGGATGGGGAGGAGACGGAGGAGAGAAAAGGAAAAGAAACTGGAACCTCGAGGGTTGAGATAAAGGCAGTTTACTGGGACAAACACAAAAGAGATTACAACAACAACAACGGCACTAATGAAAAAAAAGTATACAAAAAGAGTGATGCACAGTGCAACTGCTCACCACCCGGGACCCGACGCTCCGCCACTTCCCCCACCGAAAAAAACAGAGGCCACCCCCCGGCCCGCTCCCCATTTATATACTGGGCAGGATGTCACATGGTATGGAATAGCTCCTTGGCTAGTTCAGGTCAGCTGCCCCGGCTATGCCCCCACCTCCCAGGTTCCTGTAAAAATTAACTCTATCCCAGCTGAACCCAGGACATTATCCACCCCTTATTCTATACCATCTACATCATGCCCAGATCTTACCTTTTTTTATTTTTTTCCAATCAACCACTACAACTTTCCTTGTCTTATATATAAGTATATGGACTCCACCCCCTGACCTCGCACACACACACGGTGTTCCTTTAGCCTATGGGCTATCCCTCTAATGTGTCCATCAATTTTGGGGCTCTATCTGTTGTAACAGTTCTTCAGGATAAGAGAGAGATGGTGTGAGATGTTGGGTTGTTGTACGCTGCCTCTGGAACTTGTGGCTAGTACATTTGGTGCAACTCATGCCCCTGGTCTGCAGGTCGAAGATGTTGATCTTGAGGAAATTGGTGGGTGCCAGTTCAAGTTCTATCGCTGTTGTACTTGGCTCAGTTTCAAAAGTCCATCCTGTAGTCATTTGGATAATTCTCACAATAATACCCTTGATATGGCATATAGACACTATAGATACAATGACATGCATTGGCAGGTTATTTAGCAGTTAAATATCATACAGCCCAATTCACTGGCTATTCTCTCCCAAAAGCAAATCTCCCTGAGGTACACATCGAACCTCCCCATCCTTCTGCATCACCCACCAGGTGTACCCAGGTCCTTGAGCAAAAACAACCCCTTGAATGGGTTTGCTTCTGCTTGAGGGAGGACTAACCCAGACTGTCTTTCCTAACATACTCCTCATGCGCACTACAGGGACTTTATCCCCTTCTACAGTATGTGGATCTCTTGGTTGGGCGGGGCCAGCCCGATTGGCGGATCCTCTAGTATTAACTAACCAGGTGGCTTTTGTTAAATGTGTATCCCAATGCTTGAAAGTTCCACCCCCCATCGCTCTCAATGTAGTTTTCAGCAGTCCATTGTACCGTTCAATTTTTCCGGAGGCTGGTGCGTGATAAGGGATGTGATACACCCACTCAATGCCATGTTCTTTGGCCCAGGTGTCTACGAGGTTGTTTCGGAAGTGAGTCCCGTTGTCCGACTCGATTCTTTCTGGGGTGCCGTGTTGCCATAAAATTTTCTCTTCAAGGCCCAGGATAGTGTTCTGGGCAGTGGCATGGGACACAGGGTATGTTTCCAGCCACCCAGTGGTTGCTTCCACCATTGTAAGCACATGGCACTTGCCTTGGCGTGTTCGTGGGAGTGTGATATAGTCAATCTGCCAGGCCTCCCACTGTTTATATTTCAGCCATCGTCCTCCATGCGACAGGGGTTTTTGCCGCTTGGCTTGCTTAATTGCAGCACATGTTTCACATTCATGGATGACCTGTGAGATAGTGTCCATGGTCAAGTCCACCCCTCGATCTCGAGCCCATCTATATGTTGCATCTCTTCCCTGATGGCCTGAGGTATCGTGGGCCCACTGAGCCATAAATAGCTCACCTCTACGTTGCCAGTCCAGGTCCACCTGAGACACTTCAATCTTGGCGGCCTGATCTGCCTGGTGGTTGTTTTGATGTTCTTCAGTGGCTCGACTCTTGGGTACATGAGCATCTACGTGACGTACTTTTACCACTAGCTTCTCTATCCGAACAGCGATATCTTGCCACAGTGCGGCAGCCCAGATGGGTTTACCTCTGCGCTGCCAATTGCCCTTCTTCCATTGCTGTAGCCACCCCCATAGGGCATTTGCCACCATCCACGAGTCAGTATAGAGATAGAGCACTGGCCACTTTTCTCTTTCAGCAATGTCTAACGCTAGCTGGATGGCTTTCACCTCTGCAAACTGACTCGATTCACCTTCTCCTTCAGCAGTTTCTGCGACTAGTCGTGTAGGACTCCATACAGCAGCCTTCCACCTTCGATGTTTTCCCACAATGCGACAGGACCCATCAGTGAACAGGGCATATTGCCTCTCATTTTCTGGCAGTGTATTATACAGCGGGGCTTCTTCGGCCCGTGTCACCTCTTTCTCTGGCGACATTCCAAAATCTTTGCCTTCTGGCCAGTCCGTGATCACTTCTAACATTCCTGGGCGACCGGGGTTTCCTATGCGAGCTCGCTGTGTGATCAGTGCGATCCACTTACTCCACGTGGCGTCAGTCGCGTGATGCGTAGAGGAAACTTTCCCTTTGAACATCCAGCCCAGCACTGGCAGTCGAGGTGCTAAGAAGAGCTGTGTTTCAGTACCAACCACTTCTGAGGCGGCTCGAACTCCTTCATATGCTGCCAAGATCTCTTTTTCAGTTGGAGTATAGCGAGCCTCGGATCCTCGATATCCCCGACTCCAAAACCCCAGAGGTCGGCCACGGGTCTCCCCAGGTGCTTTCTGCCAAAGGCTCCAGGTAGGGCCATTCTCCCCAGCTGCAGTGTAGAGCATATTTTTAATATCTTGTCCTGTCCGGACTGGCCCAAGAGCTACTGCGTGAACAATCTCCTGCTTAATCTGTTCAAAGGCTTGTCGTTGCTCAGGCCCCCATTTAAAATCGTTCTTCTTCCGAGTAACTTGGTAGAGAGGGCTTACAATTTGACTGTAATTTGGAATATGCATTCTCCAAAAACCCACAACACCTAAGAAAGCCTGTGTTTCCTTTTTATTAGTCGGTGAGGACATAGCTGCTATTTTGTTGATGACGTCCACAGGGATCTGACGACGCCCATCTTGCCATTTTACTCCTAAGAACTGGATCTCCTGCGCAGGTCCCTTGACCTTACTTTCTTTTATGGCAAAACCAGCCTTCAAAAGGATTTGGATTATTTTCTTCCCTTTCTCAAAAACTTCTTCTGCCGTGTTGCCCCATACGATGATGTCATCAATATATTGCAGGTGCTCTGGAGCTTCACCTTTTTCTAGTGCAGCCTGGATCAGTCCATGACAAATGGTGGGGCTGTGTTTCCACCCCTGGGGCAGTCGATTCCAGGTGTACTGGACGCCCCTCCAAGTGAAAGCAAACTGAGGCCTGCACTCCGCTGCCAAGGGAATGGAGAAAAATGCATTAGCAATGTCAATTGTGGCATACCACTTAGCTGCCTTTGATTCCAGTTCATATTGAAGCTCTAACATATCTGGCACAGCAGCGCTTAGCGGTGGCGTGACTTCATTCAGCCCACGATAATCTACTGTTAGTCGCCATTCCCCATTGGATTTCTGCACGGGCCATATGGGACTATTAAAGGGTGAGTGAGTCTTGCTGATCACTCCTTGGCTCTCCAGTTGGCAAATCAGCTTATGGATTGGGATCAGGGAGTCTCGGTTGGTGCGATATTGTCGCCGGTGCACCGTCGTGGTAGCAATTGGCACCTGTTGTTCTTCAACCTTCAGCAACCCCACAACCGAAGGGTCTTGGGAGAGACCCGGCAGGGTAGACAGCTGTTCAATCTCCTCCGTCTCCAATGCAGCTATACCAAAGGCCCAACGGTACCCTTTTGGGTCCTTGAAATACCCCCTCCTGAGATAATCTATACCAAGGATGCACGGGGCCTCTGGGCCAGTCACAATGGGGTGTTTATGCCACTCATTCCCGGTTAGACTCATTTCAGCTTCCAATACGGTTAGCTCTTGGGATCCCCCTGTCACACCAGAGATACAGATGGGTTCTGCCCCTTTATAACTAGACGGCATTAGGGTACATTGTGCACCAGTGTCCACTAGAGCCTTATATTCCTGTGGGTCTGATGTGCCAGGCCATCGAATCCACACTGTCCAGTAGACTCGGTTGTCCCTCTCCTCCACCTGGCTGGAGGCAGGGCCCCTCTAATCCTGGTTAGAACATCCGTTACTCACTTTCTGCACACGTAAATCGGAAGTCCCTTCAAGGGGATCAGAAATGAGATCAGCCCATCTACTGCGTCTGGGGGACTGCTCACGGGAAACTGGAGCAGCAGTTTTCCAAGAATTCTCTTTTCTGGTTGCTTTTTCTCGCAACTCCTGTACCCGTGCATCCAAGACTGAAGTGGGTTTTCCATCCCACTTCCTCATGTCCTCTCCATGGTCACGCAGGTAAAACCACAGGTTAGCCCGTCGAGTGTACTTTCTCTCTCCTCTCTCTTGGGCAGAGGAACGCTTACTCCCAATAACTGCGATGCGGGCCTGTACAGGTGAGGAGGAGGACAGATCCACTTTGAATTGCTGGAACTCTCGGGACAACTCCTCCACAGCTGAGACACAGGCCCGTAGGGAGGAAGAGAGACTCCCTTCGTATTGCCGGAGTTGGACAGCCAATTCATCCACCGTTTGTCCATAGCCTTCTCTCCAGGACATTACTGCCAATGAGTTGGCATAGGTTGGTGGTGCACTTCGTAGAAACTTCCGCCACATGGGTTGTGTGCATTGGACTTCATCTGGATCTGTGGGTGACTGCGCATTTTCTGGATCATTGTAAATCACCTCCAGCACGGCTAATTCTCTCAGGTACTGAATACCTCTCTCCATGGTGGTCCACTTGCCTTGGTGACATGTAACTTCATCCCTGAAGGGGTATCTTTCCTTTACACCTAACAAAAGTCGCCTCCAGAGGCTGAGGACTTGTGTTTTTCTCCCAATCGCCTTGTCGATGCCCCCTTCCCTAGACAGAGATCCCAGCTGCTTGGCTTCCTTACCCTCTAATTCCACACTACTAGCCCCGCTATCCCAGCATCGGAGCAGCCAGGTAACAATGTGCTCACCTGGGTGGCGGCTAAAATCTTTTCGCATGTCACGCAACTCACTCATGGATAGAGATCGGGTAATTATTTCAGGTTCTGCCTCTACCTCCTGTTCTCGCGATGACCCTGGTTCATCTTCATCTCTCGCTAAGCGAACTGATTTCTTTGTGTGTTTCTTTTTCTGTACAGGGGCGACTGATACTGGCACAGGCTGGTTCTCTGGTTCAGCTGCAGTGTCTGTCACCGGGGTAGGGGTAGTCATGGTACCTGTTGTCGTGGTAGGGGCAGCCACGGTGCTTGTTGTCGGGGTAGGGGCAGCCACGGTGTCTGTTGTCAGGGTTTGGGTAGCCACGGTACATGTTGTCCTGTTTTCCATCTTTTCCCCCTTTTCCCCCCGAGGGTGCTGCATAATATCAAGCAGTGTTTGGTAGATATTGGCCAGAGCCCAGCACAGTGCAGCGAGTTGTATGTCTTTGGAATAGCCACAGCATTTTTCTTTCAAATATTCTGTCACTTCATAAGGGTTCTGTAGTTGTTCGGGAGTGAACTTCCAAGTCACTGGCGGTGAGAAGTTCTCTAGATACTTGCCCATATGCTCCCACATGCCGTGCCACCCATGAGTATTCAGCTTTGGGGGAGATCTCTGAGTGGTACTCTTAAAGAGCGTTTTTGTAGCCCTAAACAAGACCTGAAACATATTCAGGAGGCATAGCACTAACAGCACACTGGCTTGCGCATCCCAAGGATATTCAAAATTCTCAAAAGCTGTTGTAATTAGTCGGAAGGAGAAGAGGGAGGTGAACGGACGGGGGGAGGTATCCCCCCCTAATTTCCCCATGGATTGGGTGTAATTACCAATAAAATCCGACAGAAGGCGCCCAAAGTATGGAAATGATATCACTGCCTCATACAGATACCAGCTTAACCTCATGACCAGTGATGTAATCATTTCATAAGTCGACATTGCCCAGTACAGCAAAATGATAATCCCAATCACTCTCCCAGAGATGAGATACGCAACTACAGGCAATACATAGAGCATATAAGAGGTTACAAAACGCCACCATGTAAACAAATGAAACAACATTGTGACTAACATCTATATATCTAAGAAATGCGTTTGGCAAATTTGTTTCAACACGCTCTGGCCAGATCTGTCGTTATCTCAACCCTTCTGCCCCACGTTGGGCGCCAAAAAGGACTGTCGTGGTTTCAGCCCGGCCGGTAACAAAGGACCACGCAGCCGCTCGCTCACTCCTCCGCCCCCCTCCGGTGGGATGGGGAGGAGACGGAGGAGAGAAAAGGAAAAGAAACTGGAACCTCGAGGGTTGAGATAAAGGCAGTTTACTGGGACAAACACAAAAGAGATTACAACAACAACAACGGCACTAATGAAAAAAAAGTATACAAAAAGAGTGATGCACAGTGCAACTGCTCACCACCCGGGACCCGACGCTCCGCCACTTCCCCCACCGAAAAAAACAGAGGCCACCCCCCGGCCCGCTCCCCATTTATATACTGGGCAGGATGTCACATGGTATGGAATAGCTCCTTGGCTAGTTCAGGTCAGCTGCCCCGGCTATGCCCCCACCTCCCAGGTTCCTGTAAAAATTGACTCTATCCCAGCTGAACCCAGGACATGCTTCAAGCGCAGTATACCACCAGCTTAACCGGATGGTAGTAATTTTACCCCATACAAGAAGTCAGAACACGCGCTATCCTTTAAGGAGGCAGAACAATAACCAAAGCAGAAAAAGGCTTAGAAATTAAGGCAAGATGGCACTTGCTCAGACACACAGTGAGGAGGTGCAAGGTGGGAAAGACAGCAAAATGGAGATTGTTCCTCGTTCACACAGAGCTGATTTCGACTCGAGTTGGTCGTCCTCTCCTCTTCCCACAAAATTAGGAATGCTTTTACGCAGGAAGTCCTGACTTTGTAGCCATCTATGCCGACAAACTAAAAACTATTCTAGGTCTGCTCTTGTGGTATTTAGGAAGTTGCAGAATTCAGCTTAGGGATGCATAATCACAGTATTTAATTACTGTTTCAGTACTGACCTACCTACACCAGCAGATAATAAACTAAAAATCACAGTGCTTCTGATTTGGTGTAAGCCAACAGACCTCCAGATTGTTTTCAGAGCATGTAAAGGTACAGCTCTCTGGGCATCATGGCAATCATAACTGCCAAACGACTTGACAAGCTTGTAAACATCCAAACTGCTGCAAACACATCTATACATACAATAATGGATAAAACGTAGATGCATTCCACCTACACGCTTATGCAGGCAAACACTCGTGAGTTAAAAGCCACTGTATGAACCAGCTTACGGAGCGCTTAGCAAAGCCAGTGATTCCCTTGCACACCTGAAGATCAGAAAAACATTCACCAAAATAAAGTTAGGGACATGCTCTTTTTTTTTTTCTTTTTTTTTTTTTTTTTTTTTTTTTAAACTGTAACGTGTACTAAGACAGCAAGATCACTTTTCCAGCGTCCTTCATACACACATATGCCCCAGAAGCTACTTGAAATTACCTTGTGTAATGGAATTGTCTGGAAAGCTCAGCTTAAAGTAGCTGAGCTCAGTGACTGATTGATTTACAGGTACAGAAAATAAATGCATGCAGCATTTTAACAATGCTGACTTACCAGTGTTATGTTATTTCCATTTAGCAAAATCTGGTCTAGCTTTGTGATTCTTCTGCCCTCAGACGGAGTCTCACTGAAGCAGCGTTAAAAACAAATAAGTAAGCACACATAACCAGGGACAACAGTTCCAGTTTTGATTACAGAATAAATCTCTACATTAAGATGGCAGTTGTTGGAACTAAGAAATGAATTGGCCACGCTGCAGCCTGATCTTGACAAATTGACCGCCTGGATAAAGCAAGCTATCTGGCAACTAAAAAGATCCATTGTACTTTTCTGCTCAGTACACCTAAAGATACAGATTCACCCTCGAAATCTCGGCAATTTCTTCAATACCACCAACACTCAGAACAGGTTTCAAATAGCAACGTGGCAGGACAAAGTAATAAATGCTTATCCTTAAGTCTGCTAACTTTCTAAGCCTTTGCCTAGACCTTAAGGAAATGTAAAAACAAACAAACTACTGCAAAGTTCAACACACAATCCACGCAAAGTTAAGGCTATCAAGTAGGAACCGGATTACAAGTGTAAGTCATGCAACAGCTACTCTATAACATGGATGTCCTGAACAGATCCTCCTCTACAGTTTAAGTCCAAGGTACAAACCCTTCAGCTGGCAAGTATTCCAAAAATATAAAACCTCTTTGCTTACAGAGCTTACACAGTATTTTTCCCCAGGAAACCAAATGTTCAAGAGGAACAGGAGGCAGAAACAACACTTGCAATTCTGTAACGTCTTCTAGCACCGTATCTGAAAATCCAGTTTCAAGGAAAATAAGGCCCCGAATTTAAAAATAAAACTATTTCCAGTTATTTCCATGTCACACTGAGCTGTGATTTTACCTGTAAAACAAAAAAATCAGAACAAGACAACTGATCCATACAAAAAAGGCTCTCCTATCCGGCTCTCTTTCAAATGCTGGCATTTTCTGTGACTTGGATTTTGCCTGTTATTATGAGATCATTACATCACCTATCACACAAGTGTAGCTTTGTTATCTTTGAAAGACAAGCTGCTAGACAATATACAACACAAAGTTAGACAAGCGAGGGCAGTACACAGGGATTTCACAGGCACTCTGGAATTGGGCACCCGACTTGAATTCCTGGCGTTGAAAACCTCTCTCCAAATGACTTACTGTCTTTCACTAAGATCCAGCAGCAGTTCTCTCCTGTGCCTCATGCTCTTCTGTAGCCAGCCAAAGCCCACGGAGCTGCACTGTAAGCTTGAAGGCCAGTGTGCCAGCTGCGTGTCCTATTTCTGTCACCTAGTTCTTATGTACCGTTTCTTGCTAATCAAAAGGCCCAGTGATTCCTCCTCACCCATCACACTGGAGTTAGTACATCCAAGCAGTATTTCTGCCGCGCTACATTTGCACGGATTAGCTGCTGAACCCTCCAGATGATGTACTGCTTTTCAAGAAGGGTGTAGTATAACTGGCGAGGGTCTACAGTAAGTCCAAGAGGGTGCTCAACGATGTACAGGAGTCTGACTTCAAAGTATAAATTGAAAAACAGCCGCTTAACTGGAGAGAAATAACAATGTTTAAACTCTAAAAGGTAGCTATAAGGAAGAACTTTTGCGTACATCCACTGCACACAGTTACACGGAATCATGGGGCTTAAATTACAACCTGAAAAACTTAGGGTATGTGGCAATCTTTGCAACAGTAGTAATAATTACAGGAAATGTTTAAGAATAAATTAGGCAAGCGTTTGTCAAGAATGGTACAGAAAGTTGATCATTCACCTCTAGAATGAGAGCAACGCTAGACTATCTTCAAAGGTTCTTCTTTCCCCACTGCTGTCCCTCTCCGTATTTCTACCCTCAAACACAAGCATCATCCCCAGCTGTGCACTTACAATTCTATCTGCATATGCACGTGTCTAGAGATGCACATTTATTTCTTCGTTACACACAGCTGAAGGAGAGTACTCATAGGTAAGCCAATTTACATAAACAGCTTTTGAAAGTTAAAACACCTCAGCTTCTTGCAAAACGTCAGCCCAACAGAACACCGGGAGCGGTATGTAAATCCTTATGCCAAAACTGCGTTCTCTTAAATCTTATGAAAACCATTTCTAATGTAAAGCCTGACTTGTCTATTTTCTGACACACCCCTTCTCTGTCATCAGGTACTTATTAGATAGTAAAACAACTGACGGGGCAAACACCATAACTAGCACAATAGCTGACTTCCGTAGCAGTTGCATATCATGTCTGAAGAAATGTGAGTTTAGTAGGTAGATACACATTCAGAAATGCACAAGAACTGAAAGGAGTAATCTGTAACCGGTAGACTAAGAACGCTGCAATAGCACGCAATGTAAATCAACATGCAGCTATAGGGAAGGGAAGGGAAGTACAGAAACATTCTTCTGGATTAAAAAAAAAAATAAAATACGCAGCAATGGTAGGAAAAGGTACTTGGAACGTGCCACTTTCAATCCACTGAAACAATGTCTGCAACAGCAGTAAGAACACTGGCAAACTACCTTCTCTGTTCCACAGGGCCTTGAGACCCATACGCATTGTCTGTTGCCACTTGCTGTTAGGAAACAAAGGCACTGCGATCAGTAGAAGCGTGTAGAACACCGAAAATGAAACTTTTGAATACGTCACATGCAAGATCCTCATTCTCCGTACAGTCTACAAGGTTACACAATTGTAAAATACTTTGTAAGAATGAGAATCCTGACGTTTGCCTTGGACTAAAAAAGTTTTTAAATTCCGTTTCGAGGTTTTTTTCCCAAGGGTTTTAGAAATAAAAGCATCTTGGTAAAGTGATTTTCACACACTGCACAGACACAAGCAGTGTTTCTCCCACTGCGAGAGGAGTATCAAAATACTCTTATCTAATATGTTACAGACAAGAGTGACCAAGGTCACAGGAGAATCTGTACTTTCCCACTGATTACAAGGAACGGGCCAGCTGCTTTGTGCCTCCTATGCAGCTGGAGCATGCAGTTGCCTGGTAACGTGTTCCGAACTATTGCATCTTAATCACATATACACGTAGGAATACCAAGCTGACCGCTTAGGTTTATCAGCCAAAACAGTTTACAGCAACACAATAGTTTAGAGCAATTCAGGAACTTTAACACTGAATTTAGGTATGCGCTTATATGGTTTGACAAACAGAACTTTTATAAATGAAAGGGAAACAACAGGTGACTTTAGAGCATACAAAAGGTATAGTCTACAAACCAAATATCAATTATTAGCAATGTTTCCCTGTTCAAAGGGCATCATTTAATGTCTCAGACTCAACAAGCATGAACTGACAGACTGTTATGATTTGAAAATTTTAAAAAAGTTCTAATAGTGTGCCCAAAACAGAGCTGTTTCAGTGTTCAGGCTAGACTCGTTGTCTCCAGTAAATACATATCTTAATTCTAACACAGGATAAAAAACGATTTATAAATTTCCTCTTGTGAAAATGAAACTGTTCCAATCACCCTGTTCACTCCTATTTTAAGATATTAAATAGGGCAAATCAGAAGTAACTTGAACCAATCCCTCCCACCCAGCTATAAGCCAGGACCATATACAGCCCTTGCAGACTACACAAGACCCTGTCTCATTCCAGCCATATCATTAGCATAAGCTGTGCAAACCCATGCAAATCAACAGGTTTTTCAGGCATAAAAGCAGACTCCAACAGCAGTTAAGCCACTTCTTACAACTGACAATGTCATACTTCCATCACTGATTATAGCCCAAGAACAAAAGAGAATGGGTCCTTATTGTCCTTCATGAACTTGAGGGGCTGCAAGAAACCAGTGAAGTTACAAGCCTGGATTCTGTAATGTCGCTACCAGCATAATTTCCAGATCAAAGATCCGGCCTCCTGTTAAGATCATCAAACATATTTTTGAGTTCGGAGGACAGGTCATCACAACACTATGTTAGGTAGAGTATAAAACCTTATCATCAGAATCTCAGCTAGTTTAAGTCAATGTATTCTGTGTGTTCCGCTGAAGTCAATGAAACTAAACACACTATCATAGGAAAGAGATATTTCAGCACGCCTCAGACCTGGAAAACTATCTTGAAAAATGCCCGTAACTTTTAACACACTTCCCACGATCTCTCAACAGCGAGCAGTAGTAAGACCCTAACAGTTACTTGCAACCTATTTCTTGCATAGCATTCATTTTTATTTTAATTTTAAAAGGGGCAACTAATAAATAAGATTTTTGCAGCTACTCACAAAAATCAATAAGCAAAGACATTTGTTCCAAGACTTAAATTTCTTGTATAATTTAAAAAACTAGCAAAGCTCCGTAAAGTAAAATAGATACATTTACCTACTAATGTAGGAAACTACAGACAAACTTCAGGAAATGACCAAAGGTGCAGAGGATAGGCTAATGCCTATTAGCATTAGGTAGAAAAACAAGGTAAAAAAGGTAGAAATGCCTATTAGCATTAAGGTAGAACAACAACAACAACAACAACAACAACAACAACAAAACCCCAGAAGTTCTACAGAAAAATGAGTGAGCAGCCCACAGCACTGGCAGACAACAGATTTTTTTATCCCCGCTTCCTCCACCCCTTCTTCTTATCCCCCCACCCCCGTTTTTTTTTAAAGGAAATAATTATTCTATTCTGAAACATATTGTCAGTGATGCAGTTGAAGCCAAAAGTTTAAATGAGTTCAGGAGAGGATTAACCGAATTCTAAGACATGTGCCAACACAACCGCTATAGAAAGCATCTGCATCACGGTGAAATGCAAACAGCTACTCTGAGAACGACACATTATTCTTCACTAAATTTGCCTTTTACCCTGTTGTATAGTTACTAATGTTGAAAAGAGTCACTGCTGTGCAAGAAACTAAAACTTACAGCGCTTCATGCTGGGAGAGAACTGTGGCCCATCAGCTCGTGGCTGTGAAGCCTTACAACTTAACACGTTGCAGTTGCACACCAACAAGTTCTGAGGCGGACTGCTGACTGTATTCAATAGTCACAGCTTATGTAGGAGGATATGATAAACTTGACTTATTTGCCTTTAACCGATGCTCCAAATATTTTAAAGTCGTTCTTAAAGCAGGTTACTGGTTTGATTACCCTTCATACAAAATCCTCCTTCACATGCAGGTTTCTCTTCTCTTCTTTTCAGATTTAAGGCATGAACAGAAACCACACCTGCATCATCACTGAAATCAGTGCCTATTTTTCAATAAACTTTAGCAGCAGCATCAGAATTCGTCCTCAAGTACCGTTCATAAAGCAAATGCTTCATTCTTCAAAACTTTTTTTTGCAAACGTTAGTAATGCTGTACCACAGACTCCCACGCCCAGTCACGCATGTTCTTCCCGAGACTGTTACGCAGCTTCGTATTTTAAAAATCGCCATCCTAACTGCGTACCTGATACTCCTGGTTCTCCCCTTTTTAAAGTCTGATGTTAAGGAAAAGCTGCAAGTCCTACAAAACCAGGCAGACTTGCTTGTTCTTGCCAAAGAGAAAAAGGTTAAGCATTATTAAAAAATAAGACTATTGCCTACCTTTAAGTATCCATAAAGCTACCAACACGAACCGTATGGTGGCTTGTTAGCATCGCTATTTGAACACGGGCATGCAAAATGTCCTTCAGTTAAATTCCAAACTCTATGAATTAATTGGTGGGCAATTCCCCAAGGATAAAACGTCTATCAAAAGCCAACAATAAGCCAGAAATATCTTTCCGTTTCATAGGGTAAAAAAAATGATACAGTGAATCCTGAAAAAAGAAATCGATATTAGACCGGGAACGCCTATATAGTTATAGGGCAAGTAATAAAACATTTAGTGTTTTGATTTTTTTCTTTTTATTGATGTCATCACAATAGTTAGACAAACATGGAAACATTTGCAACAGCAATACTTGGGCCACTTTAAAATCTTGGTAACACTGAAATACAGGTCAGCAAAAACTAATGATGTGGGGAGGGGACTTTAGGTCTTCTTATTTTCATACACATTCACACACACACACACACTCCACAACTCCAAAGAGCTATCTTAACTATGTCTGCCAGTAAACGGAAATAGTAGG
This sequence comes from Astur gentilis, assembly GCF_929443795.1. Lineage (NCBI taxonomy): Eukaryota > Metazoa > Chordata > Aves > Accipitriformes > Accipitridae > Astur > Astur gentilis. Next base: position 90,395 of record NW_026061036.1, read on the forward strand.
CAGAAAGGAACCCTATCTATACTAAGACAGTTAGCTGTGTCGTAAAACTGAAGATCACTGCAACCAGTGCCATCTTAAAGAAGAAAAAAACCCAACAACAACAACAACCAAAAAACCTGAAAGGAACCATCACTGTGCATGTCATAAGCATGAAGTTATTTTAACCTGATGACTACTCTGCCCTCTACTTTAAGCATCATGAAGTTTTTATGTATTTTCAAAGTCTAAGGTTATTATTTTAAATGGCCTACTTGTAGTGGCAGCCCAAGTAGCATTCTGGAGAACACCACAGTGCCCACAACTTCTACAGGTCAGTGCAGTCTGATCAAGCACTGCATTTCTAGGGGAGGAAAACAAAAAACCACTACCGCTCATTTATTCAATTGAAAAGCTTATTACCTGCACCTTCCAAAGCAACAGGCTACAGGAACACTGAATGCAAAGTAAACCAGACCCATCTGGAATACTCTGACTCAGCCTCAGCTCCAAGTTACACATCTTTCATTTCGTATTTGAAGGGATTAACAGCATTTGGATGCACAGAAACTGTCTTTACAGTCATGTCTGCGGACCTCCGAGTCAAGAGTTAAAAATGTCTTCCTAAATTGTAACAGTATTAGCAGTTCCTCTGAAAGGAGTGGAAAAAAAAAACCACAACCAGGGAAGGAGGAAAGTGACACAAAACCAAGGTTTTTTTCCAGAGATAACAAAATCCTGAGAGAACAAGATGCTTGTGCTATCAGAATAAAAATCCCCAAAGAAACAAAAGAGTTTACCTTTCCCTTGGAAAAGTTACCTTTGAGTCAAGATCTGCTCTTTTTCTCTCCCAACCATGAAATCTCTCTTCAGCTTAAGACTGTCATCTACTGCAGTAGAAATTCAGTGCACACACTGGAACCTGGATAGAAACTTATTTAAAAAAAAAAAAAACCAAACAATACAATAGTATTACAGTGGCTAGAAATCTTTTACATATTCTGATGAAAAGACTCAACTTATTTCTAGGAAATAAAGTGTTTGGGGCCAAAGCCAACAGATGATGTTCATGTAAGGTAAAAAAAAAATTTTTTTTTTTTTTTTTTTTAAATTGATATATTGAAAAAAGCTGGAGAAGGAAGCGGGGACAGAAATGAAAAACCATTCAGGGAGTCAGTGGTATAGATTGTCACCATGCAACCTAAATATTGTAATTGCAGATCACATAGTCGGAACAAGCCAGTCAAAAGTAGCACACTCCCTGGGAGAGGGGCGGGAGTCTCTTCCCCCTTGTATTTCAAGCCAAGACCCAACTAGCAGAAGGCAGCTTTTCTGTCAGATAAAGCAAGGCAAAAGGATCACGTACAGCAACTTCCTTGCAGCCTCTTGCTCCTGAGCACCCTTCTTCACCTCTTTCTTTCTTTCTTTCTTTCTTCTGGTGATGGGAAGGCAAAGCATGTTCTGCTCCTGTGAGCCCATACGGCTTGTCCCTATAGTCACAGCAGGCACCTGTGATTCCTCTCCAAAGACATTTACGCATAGAAATCAGTTGAGTGGTGTGTTACGGAAGCATAAGCTGCAGCGGACGTGATTTTGAATCAGTTATTGTTTTGCCCATCATGATAAAATAAAACCGGCAATTTCTTACTTTATAGAAATCCTCCTAAAGTAGTAGTTGCCCCCAATCGCTGTCAAGTTTTTGTATCACAGGAGAACAAATGCAGCCAAAAGAACATTTTCTCTAAAAGGACCGCTCCGAACTACACAAGCAGGCAGGCACAGGCAGCTCCCAATTTAGTTAAGGGTACGTACACAGCACCACTTAGTGGTGCAAGCGGAGTCACCGCTGACAGGAATGAGAAGCTTGAACACCAACCTTCCCGCCCCGGCCCCCTGGACATGAACGATGCCTGGTCTGTCTGTCCTCACTCGCAAAATACCACTACAATGCCTTTACTACAAGAGAGTACATCTGCCAAGCAAAACAAGTCCAAGAGTGCTGAACCTCAAGGCCAGCAGAACCCACGGCTGCTGAGCATCAAACAGATGCATCCACTCTGAAGAGCTTTCAGAATTCTACAGCACTCTACCACATGGTTTCTGGCGACACAGCCTGAAGCAGGGTTTAAACAAATGATCCAGCTTAGTATCTGCCTGTAGTGCAAAGAATAGCAATCTCTTGGCTCACGATTTGGGTTTTATATAGACTTGAGCCATAAACAAATGCAACAGATGTAGAAAAACTGAAGACCGACAGCAACTGGAACGTAACTATTCTTTTTCCACTCCATCAACCCGTTGGAAAACTAACTCCCTCGTGCACTTACGTAACTGAGCACAAAGAGAACAAAAAGAAAGGCTTTTATTCAGAAGAAATTAGTGTGTCTTTACAGGAAAGTAACGGTTTCAACTTACAAAACCAGCATCATCATTAGTGATGCACCTTTCCTGAAGGGGAAATCCTTCTCTTTTAGCAAATGTCAATTCCAAGAGCCTGTAAACAAAAACAAACAAGCAACCCACACCATTACCCCACAAAAGCTCTGTTTACATTACACACACACACACACACACACACACACATATATATATATATAAAAAACCCATGTCTTCACAGATGACAACTGTATCAATTTATACTTCAGGTCCTTCTCCTCCAGGAACCACCTATAAAAGACGACGACAATTTTGTGTTTGTGCCATAGGTCCGAGTTTTACAAACCCATACATGACAGTTCTTGCTTTACAACAATTTAGCAGATGGAGACTTCACCGGTAGACCACAAAAGCGGTTTTTCGATTCAATATTATCTTCCTCTCCCAACAGTGGAAGCCAGTTATTGCCAGAGAAGCACAGGACAGAACCTCCAAAACACAAAGAATGTTTAACAAAACACAGAGGAGTTCCTAGATAACAAACATTTTGGTTTTTGTCTTTGGTATTCACCTCAAGGAAATGATTCTGTCTAGAAACACTACAGCTCATTTTTAAAAGGACAAAGAACATCCTTCCTTTCGTGAATAATTTCTCCAATTGCTGATTCCTCCCCAGACTGTCACGGTACTGGGAAGTTGGTTTCCTCTTTCCAACTTCTATCAGTAAGCAGAGCTCAAAAACTGATAAAGAGCCTGAACCCTTCTACAGGCAGCAGGGAGTCATTTTCCAGGGAAGAAAGTAAAGAACTGAACAACAGAAAAAGAAATACAAAAGGAAAAACATGAATAAGGGAAAAAAGAAGAGGGTAACCATTGCTTTTACTGATCCATTCTTAATAGTTAGCTGAGCACTTCTAAAGAGGAAGAACTTTGCTGCTTTCAGGACCGAAGTAAGAAAAAGTCTAAAGCATAGTCTTCCTGACATGGGAGACGCGTCCGCAAGAGAGGCACACGGTCCGATACAGAAACGTATCTACGTCTCGCTGAAAATTTGCACTCTAAGCATCACCAGCTTCTGCTTCAAGCGCAGTATACCACCAGCTTAACCGGATGGTAGTAATTTTACCCCATACAAGAAGTCAGAACACGCGCTATCCTTTAAGGAGGCAGAACAATAACCAAAGCAGAAAAAGGCTTAGAAATTAAGGCAAGATGGCACTTGCTCAGACACACAGTGAGGAGGTGCAAGGTGGGAAAGACAGCAAAATGGAGATTGTTCCTCGTTCACACAGAGCTGATTTCGACTCGAGTTGGTCGTCCTCTCCTCTTCCCACAAAATTAGGAATGCTTTTACGCAGGAAGTCCTGACTTTGTAGCCATCTATGCCGACAAACTAAAAACTATTCTAGGTCTGCTCTTGTGGTATTTAGGAAGTTGCAGAATTCAGCTTAGGGATGCATAATCACAGTATTTAATTACTGTTTCAGTACTGACCTACCTACACCAGCAGATAATAAACTAAAAATCACAGTGCTTCTGATTTGGTGTAAGCCAACAGACCTCCAGATTGTTTTCAGAGCATGTAAAGGTACAGCTCTCTGGGCATCATGGCAATCATAACTGCCAAACGACTTGACAAGCTTGTAAACATCCAAACTGCTGCAAACACATCTATACATACAATAATGGATAAAACGTAGATGCATTCCACCTACACGCTTATGCAGGCAAACACTCGTGAGTTAAAAGCCACTGTATGAACCAGCTTACGGAGCGCTTAGCAAAGCCAGTGATTCCCTTGCACACCTGAAGACCAGAAAAACATTCACCAAAATAAAGTTAGGGACATGCTCTTTTTTTTTTTCTTTTTTTTTTTTTTTTTTTTTTTTTAAACTGTAACGTGTACCAAGACAGCAAGATCACTTTTCCAGCGTCCTTCATACACACATATGCCCCAGAAGCTACTTGAAATTACCTTGTGTAATGGAATTGTCTGGAAAGCTCAGCTTAAAGTAGCTGAGCTCAGTGACTGATTGATTTACAGGTACAGAAAATAAATGCATGCAGCATTTTAACAATGCTGACTTACCAGTGTTATGTTATTTCCATTTAGCAAAATCTGGTCTAGCTTTGTGATTCTTCTGCCCTCAGACGGAGTCTCACTGAAGCAGCGTTAAAAACAAATAAGTAAGCACACATAACCAGGGACAACAGTTCCAGTTTTGATTACAGAATAAATCTCTACATTAAGATGGCAGTTGTTGGAACTAAGAAATGAATTGGCCACGCTGCAGCCTGATCTTGACAAATTGACCGCCTGGATAAAGCAAGCTATCTGGCAACTAAAATGATCCATTGTACTTTTCTGCTCAGTACACCTAAAGATACAGATTCACCCTCGAAATCTCGGCAATTTCTTCAATACCACCAACACTCAGAACAGGTTTCAAATAGCAACGTGGCAGGACAAAGTAATAAATGCTTATCCTTAAGTCTGCTAACTTTCTAAGCCTTTGCCTAGACCTTAAGGAAATGTAAAAACAAACAAACTACTGCAAAGTTCAACACACAATCCACGCAAAGTTAAGGCTATCAAGTAGGAACCGGATTACAAGTGTAAGTCATGCAACAGCTACTCTATAACATGGATGTCCTGAACAGATCCTCCTCTACAGTTTAAGTCCAAGGTACAAACCCTTCAGCTGGCAAGTATTCCAAAAATATAAAACCTCTTTGCTTACAGAGCTTACACAGTATTTTTCCCCAGGAAACCAAATGTTCAAGAGGAACAGGAGGCAGAAACAACACTTGCAATTCTGTAACGTCTTCTAGCACCGTATCTGAAAATCCAGTTTCAAGGAAAATAAGGCCCCGAATTTAAAAATAAAACTATTTCCAGTTATTTCCATGTCACACTGAGCTGTGATTTTACCTGTAAAACAAAAAAATCAGAACAAGACAACTGATCCATACAAAAAAGGCTCTCCTATCCGGCTCTCTTTCAAATGCTGGCATTTTCTGTGACTTGGATTTTGCCTGTTATTATGAGATCATTACATCACCTATCACACAAGTGTAGCTTTGTTATCTTTGAAAGACAAGCTGCTAGACAATATACAACACAAAGTTAGACAAGCGAGGGCAGTACACAGGGATTTCACAGGCACTCTGGAATTGGGCACCCGACTTGAATTCCTGGCGTTGAAAACCTCTCTCCAAATGACTTACTGCCTTTCACTAAGATCCAGCAGCAGTTCTCTCCTGTGCCTCATGCTCTTCTGTAGCCAGCCAAAGCCCACGGAGCTGCACTGTAAGCTTGAAGGCCAGTGTGCCAGCTGCGTGTCCTATTTCTGTCACCTAGTTCTTATGTACCGTTTCTTGCTAATCAAAAGGCCCAGTGATTCCTCCTCACCCATCACACTGGAGTTAGTACATCCAAGCAGTATTTCTGCCGCGCTACATTTGCACGGATTAGCTGCTGAACCCTCCAGATGATGTACTGCTTTTCAAGAAGGGTGTAGTATAACTGGCGAGGGTCTACAGTAAGTCCAAGAGGGTGCTCAACGATGTACAGGAGTCTGACTTCAAAGTATAAATTGAAAAACAGCCGCTTAACTGGAGAGAAATAACAATGTTTAAACTCTAAAAGGTAGCTATAAGGAAGAACTTTTGTGTACATCCACTGCACACAGGACACGGAATCATGGGGCTTAAATTACAACCTGAAAAACTTAGGGTATGTGGCAATCTTTGCAACAGTAGTAATAATTACAGGAAATGTTTAAGAATAAATTAGGCAAGCGTTTGTCAAGAATGGTACAGAAAGTTGATCATTCACCTCTAGAATGAGAGCAACGCTAGACTATCTTCAAAGGTTCTTCTTTCCCCACTGCTGTCCCTCTCCGTATTTCTACCCTCAAACACAAGCATCATCCCCAGCTGTGCACTTACAATTCTATCTGCATATGCACGTGTCTAGAGATGCACATTTATTTCTTCCTTACACACAGCTGAAGGAGAGTACTCAGAGGTAAGCCAATTTACATAAACAGCTTTTGAAAGTTAAAACACCTCAGCTTCTTGCAAAACGTCAGCCCAACAGAACACCGGGAGCGGTATGTAAATCCTTATGCCAAAACTGCGTTCTCTTAAATCTTATGAAAACCATTTCTAATGTAAAGCCTGACTTGTCTATTTTCTGACACACCCCTTCTCTGTCATCAGGTACTTATTAGATAGTAAAACAACTGACGGGGCAAACACCATAACTAGCACAATAGCTGACTTCCGTAGCAGTTGCATATCATGTCTGAAGAAATGTGAGTTTAGTAGGTAGATACACATTCAGAAATGCACAAGAACTGAAAGGAGTAATCTGTAACCGGTAGACTAAGAACGCTGCAATAGCACGCAATGTAAATCAACATGCAGCTATAGGGAAGGGAAGGGAAGTACAGAAACATTCTTCTGGATTAAAAAAAAAAATAAAATACGCAGCAATAGTAGGAAAAGGTACTTGGAACGTGCCACTTTCAATCCACTGAAACAATGTCTGCAACAGCAGTAAGAACACTGGCAAACTACCTTCTCTGTTCCACAGGGCCTTGAGACCCATACGCATTGTCTGTTGCCACTTGCTGTTAGGAAACAAAGGCACTGCGATCAGTAGAAGCGTGTAGAACACCGAAAATGAAACTTTTGAATACGTCACATGCAAGATCCTCATTCTCCGTACAGTCTACAAGGTTACACAATTGTAAAATACTTTGTAAGAATGAGAATCCTGACGTTTGCCTTGGACTAAAAAAGATTTTAAATTCCGTTTCGAGGTTTTTTTCCCAAGGGTTTTAGAAATAAAAGCATCTTGGTAAAGTGATTTTCACACACTGCACAGACACAAGCAGTGTTTCTCCCACTGCGAGAGGAGTATCAAAATACTCTTATCTAATATGTTACAGACAAGAGTGACCAAGGTCACAGGAGAATCTGTACTTTCCCACTGATTACAAGGAACGGGCCAGCTGCTTTGTGCCTCCTATGCAGCTGGAGCATGCAGTTGCCTGGTAACGTGTTCCGAACTATTGCATCTTAATCACATATACACGTAGGAATACCAAGCTGACCGCTTAGGTTTATCAGCCAAAACAGTTTACAGCAACACAATAGTTTAGAGCAATTCAGGAACTTTAACACTGAATTTAGGTATGCGCTTATATGGTTTGACAAACAGAACTTTTATAAATGAAAGGGAAACAACAGGTGACTTTAGAGCATACAAAAGGTATAGTCTACAAACCAAATATCAATTATTAGCAATGTTTCCCTGTTCAAAGGGCATCATTTAATGTCTCAGACTCAACAAGCATGAACTGACAGACTGTTATGATTTGAAAATTTTAAAAAAGTTCTAATAGTGTGCCCAAAACAGAGCTGTTTCAGTGTTCAGGCTAGACTCGTTGTCTCCAGTAAATACATATCTTAATTCTAACACAGGATAAAAAACGATTTATAAATTTCCTCTTGTGAAAATGAAACTGTTCCAATCACCCTGTTCACTCCTATTTAAGATATTAAATAGGGCAAATCAGAAGTAACTTGAACCAATCCCTCCCACCCAGCTATAAACCAGGACCATATACAGCCCTTGCAGACTACACAAGACCCTGTCTCATTCCAGCCATATCATTAGCATAAGCTGTGCAAACCCATGCAAATCAACAGGTTTTTCAGGCATAAAAGCAGACTCAAACAGCAGTTAAGCCACTTCTTACAACTGACAATGTCATACTTCCATCACTGATTATAGCACAAGAACAAAAGAGAATGGGTCCTTATTGTCCTTCATGAACTTGAGGGGCTGCAAGAAACCAGTGAAGTTACAAGCCTGGATTCTGTAATGTCGCTACCAGCATAATTTCCAGATCAAAGATCCGGCCTCCTGTTAAGATCATCAAACATATTTTTGAGTTCGGAGGACAGGTCATCACAACACTATGTTAGGTAGAGTATAAAACCTTATCATCAGAATCTCAGCTAGTTTAAGTCAATGTATTCTGTGTGTTCCGCTGAAGTCAATGAAACTAAACACACTATCATAGGAAAGAGATATTTCAGCACGCCTCAGACCTGGAAAACTATCTTGAAAAATGCCCGTAACTTTTAACACACTTCCCACGATCTCTCAACAGCGAGCAGTAGTAAGACCCTAACAGTATACTTGCAACCTATTTCTTGCATAGCATTCATTTTTATTTTAATTTTAAAAGGGGCAACTAATAAATAAGATTTTTGCAGCTACTCACAAAAATCAATAAGCAAAGACATTTGTTCCAAGACTTAAATTTCTTGTATAATTTAAAAAACTAGCAAAGCTCCGTAAAGTAAAATAGATACATTTACCTACTAATGTAGGAAACTACAGACAAACTTCAGGAAATGACCAAAGGTGCAGAGGATAGGCTAATGCCTATTAGCATTAGGTAGAAAAACAAGGTAAAAAAGGTAGAAATGCCTATTAGCATTAAGGTAGAACAACAACAACAACAACAACAACAACAACACAACCCCAGAAGTTCTACAGAAAAATGAGTGAGCAGCCCACAGCACTGGCAGACAACAGATTTTTTTATCCCCGCTTCCTCCACCCCTTCTTCTTATCCCCCCACCCCCGTCTTTTTTTAAAGGAAATAATTATTCTATTCTGAAACATATTGTCAGTGATGCAGTTGAAGCCAAAAGTTTAAATGAGTTCAGGAGAGGATTAACCGAATTCTAAGACATGTGCCAACACAACCGCTATAGAAAGCATCTGCATCACGGTGAAATGCAAACAGCTACTCTGAGAACGACACATTATTCTTCACTAAATTTGCCTTTTACCCTGTTGTATAGTTACTAATGTTGAAAAGAGTCACTGCTGTGCAAGAAACTAAAACTTACAGCGCTTCATGCTGGGAGAGAACTGTGGCCCATCAGCTCGTGGCTGTGAAGCCTTACAACTTAACACGTTGCAGTTGCACACCAACAAGTTCTGAGGCGGACTGCTGACTGTATTCAATAGTCACAGCTTATGTAGGAGGATATGATAAACTTGACTTATTTGCCTTTAACCGATGCTCCAAATATTTTAAAGTCGTTCTTAAAGCAGGTTACTGGTTTGATTACCCTTCATACAAAATCCTCCTTCACATGCAGGTTTCTCTTCTCTTCTTTTCAGATTTAAGGCATGAACAGAAACCACACCTGCATCATCACTGAAATCAGTGCCTATTTTTCAATAAACTTTAGCAGCATCAGAATTCGTCCTCAAGTACCGTTCAAATGCTTCATTCTTCAAAACTTTTTTTAGCAAAGGTTAGTAATGCTGTACCACAGACTCCCACGCCCAGTCACGCATGTTCTTCCCGAGACTGTTACGCAGCTTCGTATTTTAAAAATCGCCATCCTAACTGCGTACCTGATACTACTGGTTCTCCCCTTTTTAAAGTCTGATGTTAAGGAAAAGCTGCAAGTCCTACAAAACCAGGCAGACTTGCTTGTTCTTGCCAAAGAGAAAAAGGTTAAGCATTATTAAAAAATAAGACTATTGCCTACCTTTAAGTATCCATAAAGCTACCAACACGAACCGTATGGTGGCTTGTTAGCATCGCTATTTGAACACGGGCATGCAAAATGTCCTTCAGTTAAATTCCAAACTCTATGAATTAATTGGTGGGCAATTCCCCAAGGATAAAACGTCTATCAAAAGCCAACAGTAAGCCAGAAATATCTTTCCGTTTCATAGGGTAAAAAAAATGATACAGTGAATCCTGAAAAAAGAAATCGATACTAGACCGGGAACGCCTATATAGTTATAGGGCAAGTAATAAAACATTTAGTGTTTTGATTTTCTTTTTTTTATTTATGTCATCACAATAGTTAGACAAACACGGAAACATTTGCAACAGCAATACTTGGGCCACTTTAAAATCTTGGTAACACTGAAATACAGGGCAGCAAAAACTAATGATGTGGGGAGGGGACTTTAGGTCTTCTTATTTTCATACACATTCACACACACACACACACACTCCACAACTCCAAAGAGCTATCTTAACTATGTCTGCCAGTAAACGGAAATAGTAGGCAGAAAGGAACCCTATCTATACTAAGACAGTTAGCTGTGTCGTAAAACTGAAGATCACTGCAACCAGTGCCATCTTAAAGAAGAAAAAAACCCAACAACAACAACAACCAAAAAACCTGAAAGGAACCATCACTGTGCATGTCATAAGCATGAAGTTATTTTAACCTGATGACTACTCTGCCCTCTACTTTAAGCATCATGAAGTTTTTATGTATTTTCAAAGTCTAAGGTTATTATTTTAAATGGCCTACTTGTAGTGGCAGCCCAAGTAGCATTCTGGAGAACACCACAGTGCCCACAACTTCTACAGGTCAGTGCAGTCTGATCAAGCACTGCATTTCTAGGGGAGGAAAACAAAAAACCACTACCGCTCATTTATTCAATTGAAAAGCTTATTACCTGCACCTTCCAAAGCAACAGGCTACAGGAACACTGAATGCAAAGTAAACCAGACCCATCTGGAATACTCTGACTCAGCCTCAGCTCCAAGTTACACATCTTTCATTTCGTATTTGAAGGGATTAACAGCATTTGGATGCACAGAAACTGTCTTTACAGTCATGTCTGCGGACCTCCGAGTCAAGAGTTAAAAATGTCTTCCTAAATTATAACAGTATTAGCAGTTCCTCTGAAAGGAGTGGAAAAAAAAACCACAACCAGGGAAGGAGGAAAGTGACACAAAACCAAGGTTTTTTTCCAGAGATAACAAAATCCTGAGAGAACAAGATGCTTGTGCTATCAGAATAAAAATCCCCAAAGAAACAAAAGAGTTTACCTTTCCCTTGGAAAAGTTACCTTTGAGTCAAGATCTGCTCTTTTTCTCTCCCAACCATGAAATCTCTCTTCAGCTTAAGACTGTCATCTACTGCAGTAGAAATTCAGTGCACACACTGGAACCTGGATAGAAACTTATTTTAAAAAAAAAAACCAAACAATACAATAGTATTACAGTGGCTAGAAATCTTTTACATATTCTGATGAAAAGACTCAACTTATTTCTAGGAAATAAAGTGTTTGGGGCCAAAGCCAACAGATGATGTTCATGTAAGGTAAAAAAAAATATTTTTTTTTTTTTTTTTTTTTAAATTGATATATTGAAAAAAGCTGGAGAAGGAAGCGGGGACAGAAATGAAAAACCATTCAGGGAGTCAGTGGTATAGATTGTCACCATGCAACCTAAATATTGTAATTGCAGATCACATAGTCGGAACAAGCCAGTCAAAAGTAGCACACTCCCTGGGAGAGGGGCGGGAGTCTCTTCCCCCTTGTATTTCAAGCCAAGACCCAACTAGCAGAAGGCAGCTTTTCTGTCAGATAAAGCAAGGCAAAAGGATCACGTACAGCAACTTCCTTGCAGCCTCTTGCTCCTGAGCACCCTTCTTCACCTCTTTCTTTCTTTCTTTCTTTCTTCTGGTGATGGGAAGGCAAAGCATGTTCTGCTCCTGTGAGCCCATACGGCTTGTCCCTATAGTCACAGCAGGCACCTGTGATTCCTCTCCAAAGACATTTACGCATAGAAATCAGTTGAGTGGTGTGTTACGGAAGCATAAGCTGCAGCGGACGTGATTTTGAATCAGTTATTGTTTTGCCCATCATGATAAAATAAAACCGGCAATTTCTTACTTTATAGAAATCCTCCTAAAGTAGTAGTTGCCCCCAATCGCTGTCAAGTTTTTGTATCACAGGAGAACAAATGCAGCCAAAAGAACATTTTCTCTAAAAGGACCGCTCCGAACTACACAAGCAGGCAGGCACAGGCAGCTCCCAATTTAGTTAAGGGTACGTACACAGCACCACTTAGTGGTGCAAGCGGAGTCACCGCTGACAGGAATGAGAAGCTTGAACACCAACCTTCCCGCCCCGGCCCCCTGGACATGAACGATGCCTGGTCTGTCTGTCCTCACTCGCAAAATACCACTACAATGCCTTTACTACAAGAGAGTACATCTGCCAAGCAAAACAAGTCCAAGAGTGCTGAACCTCAAGGCCAGCAGAACCCACGGCTGCTGAGCATCAAACAGATGCATCCACTCTGAAGAGCTTTCAGAATTCTACAGCACTCTACCACATGGTTTCTGGCGACACAGCCTGAAGCAGGGTTTAAACAAATGATCCAGCTTAGTATCTGCCTGTAGTGCAAAGAATAGCAATCTCTTGGCTCACGATTTGGGTTTTATATAGACTTGAGCCATAAACAAATGCAACAGATGTAGAAAAACTGAAGACCGACAGCAACTGGAACGTAACTATTCTTTTTCCACTCCATCAACCCGTTGGAAAACTAACTCCCTCGTGCACTTACGTAACTGAGCACAAAGAGAACAAAAAGAAAGGCTTTTATTCAGAAGAAATTAGTGTGTCTTTACAGGAAAGTAACGGTTTCAACTTACAAAACCAGCATCATCATTAGTGATGCACCTTTCCTGAAGGGGAAATCCTTCTCTTTTAGCAAATGTCAATTCCAGGAGCCTGTAAACAAAAACAAACAAGCAACCCACACCATTACCCCACAAAAGCTCTGTTTAGATTACACACACACACACACACACACACACACACATATATATATATATATATATATATAAAAAACCCATGTCTTCACAGATGACAACTGTATCAATTTATACTTCAGGTCCTTCTCCTCCAGGAACCACCTATAAAAGACGACGACAATTTTGTGTTTGTGCCATAGGTCCGAGTTTTACAGACCCATACATGACAGTTCTTGCTTTACAACAATTTAGCAGATGGAGACTTCACCGGTAGACCACAAAAGCGGTTTTTCGATTCAATATTATCTTCCTCTCCCAACAGTGGAAGCCAGTTATTGCCAGAGAAGCACAGGACAGAACCTCCAAAACACAAAGAATGTTTAACAAAACACAGAGGAGTTCCTAGATAACAAACATTTTGGTTTTTGTCTTTGGTATTCACCTCAAGGAAATGATTCTGTCTAGAAACACTACAGCTCATTTTTAAAAGGACAAAGAACATCCTTCCTTTCGTGAATAATTTCTCCAATTGCTGATTCCTCCCCAGACTGTCACGGTACTGGGAAGTTGGTTTCCTCTTTCCAACTTCTATCAGTAAGCAGAGCTCAAAAACTGATAAAGAGCCTGAAGCCTTCTACAGGCAGCAGGGAGTCATTTTCCAGGGAAGAAAGTAAAGAACTGAACAACGGAAAAAGAAATACAAAAGGAAAAACATGAATAAGGGAAAAAAGAAGAGGATAACCATTGCTTTTACTGATCCATTCTTAATAGTTAGCTGAGCACTTCTAAAGAGGAAGAACTTTGCTGCTTTCAGGACCGAAGTAAGAAAAAGTCTAAAGCATAGTCTTCCTGACATGGGAGACGCGTCCGCAAGAGAGGCACACGGTCCGATACAGAAACGTATCTACGTCTCGCTGAAAATGTGCACTCTAAGCATCACCAGCTTCTGCTTCAAGCGCAGTATACCACCAGCTTAACCGGATGGTAGTAATTTTACCCCATACAAGAAGTCAGAACACGCGCTATCCTTTAAGGAGGCAGAACAATAACCAAAGCAGAAAAAGGCTTAGAAATTAAGGCAAGATGGCACTTGCTCAGACACACAGTGAGGAGGTGCAAGGTGGGAAAGACAGCAAAATGGAGATTGTTCCTCGTTCACACAGAGCTGATTTCGACTCGAGTTGGTCGTCCTCTCCTCTTCCCACAAAATTAGGAATGCTTTTACGCAGGAAGTCCTGACTTTGTAGCCATCTATGCCGACAAACTAAAAACTATTCTAGGTCTGCTCTTGTGGTATTTAGGAAGTTGCAGAATTCAGCTTAGGGATGCATGATCACAGTATTTAATTACTGTTTCAGTACTGACCTACCTACACCAGCAGATAATAAACTAAAAATCACAGTGCTTCTGATTTGGTGTAAGCCAACAGACCTCCAGATTGTTTTCAGAGCATGTAAAGGTACAGCTCTCTGGGCATCATGGCAATCATAACTGCCAAACGACTTGACAAGCTTGTAAACATCCAAACTGCTGCAAACACATCTATACATACAATAATGGATAAAACGTAGATGCATTCCACCTACACGCTTATGCAGGCAAACACTCGTGAGTTAAAAGCCACTGTATGAACCAGCTTACGAAGCGCTTAACAAAGCCAGTGATTCCCTTGCACACCTGAAGACCAGAAAAACATTCACCAAAATAAAGTTAGGGACATGCTCTTTTTTTTTTTCTTTTTTTTTTTTTTTTTTTTTTTTAAACTGTAACGTGTACCAAGACAGCAAGATCACTTTTCCAGCGTCCTTCATACACACATATGCCCCAGAAGCTACTTGAAATTACCTTGTGTAATGGAATTGTCTGGAAAGCTCAGCTTAAAGTAGCTGAGCTCAGTGACTGATTGATTTACAGGTACAGAAAATAAATGCATGCAGCATTTTAACAATGCTGACTTACCAGTGTTATGTTATTTCCATTTAGCAAAATCTGGTCTAGCTTTGCGATTCTTCTGCCCTCAGACGGAGTCTCACTGAAGCAGCGTTAAAAACAAATAAGTAAGCACACATAACCAGGGACAACAGTTCCAGTTTTGATTACAGAATAAATCTCTACATTAAGATGGCAGTTGTTGGAACTAAGAAATTAATTGGCCACGCTGCAGCCTGATCTTGACAAATTGACCGCCTGGATAAAGCAAGCTACCTGGCAACTAAAAAGATCCATTGTACTTTTCTGCTCAGTACACCTAAAGATACAGATTCACCCTCGAAATCTCGGCAATTGCTTCAATACCACCAACACTCAGAACAGGTTTCAAATAGCAACGTGGCAGGACAAAGTAATAAATGCTTATCCTTAAGTCTGCTAACTTTCTAAGCCTTTGCCTAGACCTTAAGGAAATGTAAAAACAAACAAACTACTGCAAAGTTCAACACACAATCCACGCAAAGTTAAGGCTATCAAGTAGGAACCGGATTACAAGTGTAAGTCATGCAACAGCTACTCTATAACATGGATGTCCTGAACAGATCCTCCTCTACAGTTTAAGTCCAAGGTACAAACCCTTCAGCTGGCAAGTATTCCAAAAATATAAAACCTCTTTGCTTACAGAGCTTACACAGTATTTTTCCCCAGGAAACCAAATGTTCAAGAGGAACAGGAGGCAGAAACAACACTTGCAATTCTGTAACGTCTTCTAGCACCGTATCTGAAAATCCAGTTTCAAGGAAAATAAGGCCCCGAATTTAAAAATAAAACTATTTCCAGTTATCTCCATGTCACACTGAGCTGTGATTTTACCTGTAAAACAAAAAAATCAGAACAAGACAACTGATCCATACAAAAAAGGCTCTCCTATCCGGCTCTCTTTCAAATGCTGGCATTTTCTGTGACTTGGATTTTGCCTGTTATTATGAGATCATTACATCACCTATCACACAAGTGTAGCTTTGTTATCTTTGAAAGACAAGCTGCTAGACAATATACAACACAAAGTTAGACAAGCGAGGGCAGTACACAGGGATTTCACAGGCACTCTGGAATTGGGCACCCGACTTGAATTCCTGGCGTTGAAAACCTCTCTCCAAATGACTTACTGTCTTTCACTAAGATCCAGCAGCAGTTCTCTCCTGTGCCTCATGCTCTTCTGTAGCCAGCCAAAGCCCACGGAGCTGCACTGTAAGCTTGAAGGCCAGTGTGCCAGCTGCGTGTCCTATTTCTGTCACCTAGTTCTTATGTACCGTTTCTTGCTAATCAAAAGGCCCAGTGATTCCTCCTCACCCATCACACTGGAGTTAGTACATCCAAGCAGTATTTCTGCCGCGCTACATTTGCACGGATTAGCTGCTGAACCCTCCAGATGATGTACTGCTTTTCAAGAAGGGTGTAGTATAACTGGCGAGGGTCTACAGTAAGTCCAAGAGGGTGCTCAACGATGTACAGGAGTCTGACTTCAAAGTATAAATTGAAAAACAGCCGCTTAACTGGAGAGAAATAACAATGTTTAAACTCTAAAAGGTAGCTATAAGGAAGAACTTTTGTGTACATCCACTGCACACAGGACACGGAATCATGGGGCTTAAATTACAACCTGAAAAACTTAGGGTATGTGGCAATCTTTGCAACAGTAGTAATAATTACAGGAAATGTTTAAGAATAAATTAGGCAAGCGTTTGTCAAGAATGGTACAGAAAGTTGATCATTCACCTCTAGAATGAGAGCAACGCTAGACTATCTTCAAAGGTTCTTCTTTCCCCACTGCTGTCCCTCTCCGTATTTCTACCCTCAAACACAAGCATCATCCCCAGCTGTGCACTTACAATTCTATCTGCATATGCACGTGTCTAGAGATGCACATTTATTTCTTCGTTACACACAGCTGAAGGAGAGTACTCATAGGTAAGCCAATTTACATAAACAGCTTTTGAAAGTTAAAACACCTCAGCTTCTTGCAAAACGTCAGCCCAACAGAACACCGGGAGCGGTATGTAAATCCTTATGCCAAAACTGCGTTCTCTTAAATCTTATGAAAACCATTTCTAATGTAAAGCCTGACTTGTCTATTTTCTGACACACCCCTTCTCTGTCATCAGGTACTTATTAGATAGTAAAACAACTGACGGGGCAAACACCATAACTAGCACAATAGCTGACTTCCGTAGCAGTTGCATATCATGTCTGAAGAAATGTGAGTTTAGTAGGTAGATACACATTCAGAAATGCACAAGAACTGAAAGGAGTAATCTGTAACCGGTAGACTAAGAACGCTGCAATAGCACGCAATGTAAATCAACATGCAGCTATAGGGAAGGGAAGGGAAGTACAGAAACATTCTTCTGGATTAAAAAAAAAAATAAAATACGCAGCAATGGTAGGAAAAGGTACTTGGAACGTGCCACTTTCAATCCACTGAAACAATGTCTGCAACAGCAGTAAGAACACTGGCAAACTACCTTCTCTGTTCCACAGGGCCTTGAGACCCATACGCATTGTCTGTTGCCACTTGCTGTTAGGAAACAAAGGCACTGCGATCAGTAGAAGCGTGTAGAACACCGAAAATGAAACTTTTGAAGACGTCACATGCAAGATCCTCATTCTCCATACAGTCTACAAGGTTACACAATTGTAAAATACTTTGTAAGAATGAGAATCCTGACGTTTGCCTTGGACTAAAAAAGTTTTTAAATTCCGTTGCGAGGGTTTTTTCCCAAGGGTTTTAGAAATAAAAGCATCTTGGTAAAGTGATTTTCACACACTGCACAGACACAAGCAGTGTTTCTCCCACTGCGAGAGGAGTATCAAAATACTCTTATCTAATATGTTATAGACAAGAGTGACCAAGGTCACCGGAGAATCTGTACTTTCCCACTGATTACAAGGAACGGGCCAGCTGCTTTGTGCCTCCTATGCAGCTGGAGCATGCAGTTGCCTGGTAACGTGTTCCGAACTATTGCATCTTAATCACATATACACGTAGGAATACCAAGCTGACCGCTTAGGTTTATCAGCCAAAACAGTTTACAGCAACACAATAGTTTAGAGCAATTCAGGAACTTTAACACTGAATGTAGGTATGCGCTTATATGGTTTGACAAACAGAACTTTTATAAATGAAAGGGAAACAACAGGTGACTTTAGAGCATACAAAAGGTATAGTCTACAAACCAAATATCAATTATTAGCAATGTTTCCCTGTTCAAAGGGCATCATTTAATGTCTCAGACTCAACAAGCATGAACTGACAGACTGTTATGATTTGAAAATTTTAAAAAAGTTCTAATAGTGTGCCCAAAACAGAGCTGTTTCAGTGTTCAGGCTAGACTCGTTGTCTCCAGTAAATACATATCTTAATTCTAACACAGGATAAAAAACGATTTATAAATTTCCTCTTGTAAAAATGAAACTGTTCCAATCACCCTGTTCACTCCTATTTAAGATATTAAATAGGGCAAATCAGAAGTAACTTGAACCAATCCCTCCCACCCAGCTATAAACCAGGACCATATACAGCCCTTGCAGACTACACAAGACCCTGTCTCATTCCAGCCATATCATTAGCATAAGCTGTGCAAACCCATGCAAATCAACAGGTTTTCCAGGCATAAAAGCAGACTCCAACAGCAGTTAAGCCACTTCTTACAACTGACAAGGTCATACTTCCATCACTGATTATAGCACAAGAACAAAAGAGAATGGGTCCTTATTGTCCTTCATGAACTTGAGGGGCTGCAAGAAACCAGTGAAGTTACAAGCCTGGATTCTGTAATGTCGCTACCAGCATAATTTCCAGATCAAAGATCCGGCCTCCTGTTAAGATCATCAAACATATTTTTGAGTTCGGAGGACAGGTCATCACAACACTATGTTAGGTAGAGTATAAAACCTTATCATCAGATTCTCAGCTAGTTTAAGTCAATGTATTCTGTGTGTTCCGCTGAAGTCAATGAAACTAAACACACTATCATAGGAAAGAGATATTTCAGCACGCCTCAGACCTGGAAAACTATCTTGAAAAATGCCCGTAACTTTTAACACACTTCCCACGATCTCTCAACAGCGAGCAGTAGTAAGACCCTAACAGTTACTTGCAACCTATTTCTTGCATAGCATTCATTTTTATTTTAATTTTAAAAGGGGCAACTAATAAATAAGATTTTTGCAGCTACTCACAAAAATCAATAAGCAAAGACATTTGTTCCAAGACTTAAATTTCTTGTATAATTTAAAAAACTAGCAAAGCTCCGTAAAGTAAAATACATTTACCTACTAATGTAGGAAACTACAGACAAACTTCAGGAAATGACCAAAGGTGCAGAGGATAGGCTAATGCCTATTAGCATTAGGTAGAAAAACAAGGTAAAAAAGGTAGAAATGCCTATTAGCATTAAGGTACAACAACAACAACAACAACAACAACAACAACACCCCAGAAGTTCTACAGAAAAATGAGTGAGCAGCCCACAGCACTGGCAGACAACAGATTTTTTTATCCCCGCTTCCTCCACCCCTTCTTCTTATCCCCCCACCCCCGTTTTTTTTTAAAGGAAATAATTATTCTATTCTGAAACATATTGTCAGTGATGCAGTTGAAGCCAAAAGTTTAAATGAGTTCAGGAGAGGATTAACCGAATTCTAAGACATGTGCCAACACAACCGCTATAGAAAGCATCTGCATCACGGTGAAATGCAAACAGCTACTCTGAGAACGACACATTATTCTTCACTAAATTTGCCTTTTACCCTGTTGTGTAGTTACTAATGTTGAAAAGAGTCACTGCTGTGCAAGAAACTAAAACTTACAGCGCTTCATGCTGGGAGAGAACTGTGGCCCATCAGCTCGTGGCTGTGAAGCCTTACAACTTAACACGTTGCAGTTGCACACCAACAAGTTCTGAGGCGGACTGCTGACTGTATTCAATAGTCACAGCTTATGTAGGAGGATATGATAAACTTGACTTATTTGCCTTTAACCGATGCTCCAAATATTTTAAAGTCGTTCTTAAAGCAGGTTACTGGTTTGATTACCCTTCATACAAAATCCTCCTTCAAATGGAGGTTTCTCTTCTCTTCTTTTCAGATTTAAGGCATGAACAGAAACCACACCTGCATCATCACTGAAATCAGTGCCTATTTTTCAATAAACTTTAGCAGCATCAGAATTCGTCCTCAAGTACCGTTCATAAAGCAAATGCTTCATTCTTCAAAACTTTTTTTAGCAAAGGTTAGTAATGCTGTACCACAGACTCCCACGCCCAGTCACGCATGTTCTTCCCGAGACTGTTACGCAGCTTCGTATTTTAAAAATCGCCATCCTAACTGCGTACCTGATACTACTGGTTCTCCCCTTTTTAAAGTCTGATGTTAAGGAAAAGCTGCAAGTCCTACAAAACCAGGCAGACTTGCTTGTTCTTGCCAAAGAGAAAAAGGTTAAGCATTATTAAAAAATAAGACTATTGCCTACCTTTAAGTATCCATAAAGCTACCAACACGAACCGTATGGTGGCTTGTTAGCATCGCTATTTGAACACGGGCATGCAAAATGTCCTTCAGTTAAATTCCCAACTCTATGAATTAATTGGTGGGCAATTCCCCAAGGATAAAACGTCTATCAAAAGCCAACAGTAAGCCAGAAATATCTTTCCGTTTCATAGGGTAAAAAAAATGATACAGTGAATCCTGAAAAAAGAAATCGATATTAGACCGGGAACGCCTATATAGTTATAGGGCAAGTAATAAAACATTTAGTGTTTTGATTTTTTTCTTTTTATTTATGTCATCACAATAGTTAGACAAACATGGAAACATTTGCAACAGCAATACTTGGGCCACTTTAAAATCTTGGTAACACTGAAATACAGGGCAGCAAAAACTAATGATGTGGGGAGGGGACTTTAGGTCTTCTTATTTTCATACACATTCACACACACACACACTCCACAACTCCAAAGAGCTATCTTAACTATGTCTGCCAGTAAACGGAAATAGTAGGCAGAAAGGAACCATATCTATACTAAGACAGTTAGCTGTGCCGTAAAACTGAAGATCACTGCAACCAGTGCCATCTTAAAGAAGAAAAAAACCCAACAACAACAACCAAAAAACCTGAAAGGAACCATCACTGTGCATGTCATAAGCATGAAGTTATTTTAACCTGATGACTACTCTGCCCTCTACTTTAAGCATCATGAAGTTTTTATGTATTTTCAAAGTCTAAGGTTATTATTTTAAATGGCCTACTTGTAGTGGCAGCCCAAGTAGCATTCTGGAGAACACCACAGTGCCCACAACTTCTACAGGTCAGTGCAGTCTGATCAAGCACTGCATTTCTAGGGGAGGAAAACAAAAAACCACTACCGCTCATTTATTCAGTTGAAAAGCTTATTACCTGCACCTTCCAAAGCAACAGGCTACAGGAACACTGAATGCAAAGTAAACCAGACCCATCTGGAATACTCTGACTCAGCCTCAGCTCCAAGTTACACATCTTTCATTTCGTATTTGAAGGGATTAACAGCATTTGGATGCACAGAAACTGTCTTTACAGTCATGTCTGCGGACCTCCGAGTCAAGAGTTAAAAATGTCTTCCTAAATTATAACAGTATTAGCAGTTCCTCTGAAAGGAGTGGAAAAAAAAACCACAACCAGGGAAGGAGGAAAGTGACACAAAACCAAGGTTTTTTTCCAGAGATAACAAAATCCTGAGAGAACAAGATGCTTGTGCTATCAGAATAAAAATCCCCAAAGAAACAAAAGAGTTTACCTTTCCCTTGGAAAAGTTACCTTTGAGTCAAGATCTGCTCTTTTTCTCTCCCAACCATGAAATCTCTCTTCAGCTTAAGACTGTCATCTACTGCAGTAGAAATTCAGTGCACACACTGGAACCTGGATAGAAACTTATTTAAAAAAAAAAACAAACAATACAATAGTATTACAGTGGCTAGAAATCTTTTACATATTCTGATGAAAAGACTCAACTTATTTCTAGGAAATAAAGTGTTTGGGGCCAAAGCCAACAGATGATGTTCATGTAAGGTAAAAAAAAATTTTATTTTTTTTTTTTTTTTTTAAATTGATATATTGAAAAAAGCTGGAGAAGGAAGCGGGGACAGAAATGAAAAACCATTCAGGGAGTCAGTGGTATAGATTGTCACCATGCAACCTAAATATTGTAATTGCAGATCACATAGTCGGAACAAGCCAGTCAAAAGTAGCACACTCCCTGGGAGAGGGGCGGGAGTCTCTCTCCCCTTGTATTTCAAGCCAAGACCCAACTAGCAGAAGGCAGCTTTTCTGTCAGATAAAGCAAGGCAAAAGGATCACGTACAGCAACTTCCTTGCAGCCTCTTGCTCCTGAGCACCCTTCTTCACCTCTTTCTTTCTTTCTTTCTTCTGGTGATGGGAAGGCAAAGCATGTTCCGCTCCTGTGAGCCCATATGGCTTGTCCCTATAGTCACAGCAGGCACCTGTGATTCCTCTCCAAAGACATTTACGCATAGAAGTCAGTTGAGTGGTGTGTTACGGAAGCATAAGCTGCAGTGGACGTGATTTTGAATCAGTTATTGTTTTGCCCATCATGATAAAATAAAACCGGCAATTTCTTACTTTATAGAAATCCTCCTAAAGTAGTAGTTGCCCCCAATAGCTGTCAAGTTTTTGTATCACAGGAGAACAAATGCAGCCAAAAGAACATTTTCTCTAAAAGGACCGCTCCGAACTACACAAGCAGGCAGGCACAGGCAGCTCCCAATTTAGTTAAGGGTACGTACACAGCACCACTTAGTGGTGCAAGCGGAGTCACCGCTGACAGGAATGAGAAGCTTGAACACCAACCTTCCCGCCCCGGCCCCCTGGACATGAACGATGCCTGGTCTGTCTGTCCTCACTCGCAAAATACCACTACAATGCCTTTACTACAAGAGAGTACATCTGCCAAGCAAAACAAGTCCAAGAGTGCTGAACCTCAAGGCCAGCAGAACCAACGGCTGCTGAGCATCAAACAGATGCATCCACTCTGAAGAGCTTTCAGAATTCTACAGCACTCTACCACATGGTTTCTGGCGACACAGCCTGAAGCAGGGTTTAAACAAATGATCCAGCTTAGTATCTGCCTGTAGTGCAAAGAATAGCAATCTCTTGGCTCACGATTTGGGTTTTATATAGACTTGAGCCATAAACAAATGCAACAGATGTAGAAAAACTGAAGACCGACAGCAACTGGAACGTAACTATTCTTTTTCCACTCCATCAACCCGTTGGAAAACTAACTCACTCTGCACTTACGTAACTGAGCACAAAGAGAACAAAAAGAAAGGCTTTTATTCAGAAGAAATTAGTGTGTCTTTACAGGAAAGTAACGGTTTCAACTTACAAAACCAGCATCATCATTAGTGATGCACCTTTCCTGAAGGGATAATCCTTCTCTTTTAGCAAATGTCAATTCCAAGAGCCTGTAAACAAAAACAAACAAGCAACCCACACCATTACCCCACAAAAGCTCTGTTTAGATTACACACACACACACACACACACACATATATATATATATATATAAAAAACCCATGTCTTCACAGATGACAACTGTATCAATTTATACTTCAGGTCCTTCTCCTCCAGGAACCACCTATAAAAGACGACGACAATTTTGTGTTTGTGCCATAGGTCCGAGTTTTACAAACCCATACATGACAGTTCTTTCTTTACAACAATTTAGCAGATGGAGACTTCACCGGTAGACCACAAAAGCGGTTTTTCGATTCAATATTATCTTCCTCTCCCAACAGTGGAAGCCAGTTATTGCCAGAGAAGCACAGGACAGAACCTCCAAAACACAAAGAATGTTTAACAAAACACAGAGGAGTTCCTAGATAACAAACATTTTGGTTTTTGTCTTTGGTATTCACCTCAAGGAAATGATTCTGTCTAGAAACACTACAGCTCATTTTTAAAAGGACAAAGAACATCCTTCCTTTCGTGAATAATTTCTCCAATTGCTGATTCCTCCCCAGACTGTCACGGTACTGGGAAGTTGGTTTCCTCTTTCCAACTTCTATCAGTAAGCAGAGCTCAAAAACTGATAAAGAGCCTGAAGCCTTCTACAGGCAGCAGGGAGTCATTTTCCAGGGAAGAAAGTAAAGAACTGAACAACGGAAAAAGAAATACAAAAGGAAAAACATGAATAAGGGAAAAAAGAAGAGGATAACCATTGCTTTTACTGATCCATTCTTAATAGTTAGCTGAGCACTTCTAAAGAGGAAGAACTTTGCTGCTTTCAGGACCGAAGTAAGAAAAAGTCTAAAGCATAGTCTTCCTGACATGGGAGACGTGTCCGCAAGAGAGGCACACGGTCCGATACAGAAACGTATCTACGTCTCGCTGAAAATTTGCACTCTAAGCATCACCAGCTTCTGCTTCAAGCGCAGTATACCACCAGCTTAACCGGATGGTAGTAATTTTACCCCATACAAGAAGTCAGAACACGCGCTATCCTTTAAGGAGGCAGAACAATAACCAAAGCAGAAAAAGGCTTAGAAATTAAGGCAAGATGGCACTTGCTCAGACACACAGTGAGGAGGTGCAAGGTGGGAAAGACAGCAAAATGGAGATTGTT
Source organism: Astur gentilis (assembly GCF_929443795.1). NCBI lineage: Eukaryota > Metazoa > Chordata > Aves > Accipitriformes > Accipitridae > Astur > Astur gentilis. The sequence continues at coordinate 114,973 of NW_026061036.1, forward strand.
CCTCGTTCACACAGAGCTGATTTCGACTCGAGTTGGTCGTCCTCTCCTCTTCCCACAAAATTAGGAATGCTTTTACGTAGGAAGTCCTGACTTTGTAGCCATCTATGCCGACAAAAAAAAACTATTCTAGGTCTGCTCTTGTGGTATTTAGGAAGTTGCAGAATTCAGCTTAGGGATGCATAATCACAGTATTTAATTACTGTTGCAGTACTGACCTACATACACCAGCAGATAATAAACTAAAAATCATAGTGCTTCTGATTTGGTATAAGCCAACAGACCTCCAGATTTTTTTCAGAGCACGTAAAGGTACAGCTCTCTGGGCATCACACGGTAATCGTAACTGCCAAATGACTTGACAAGCTTGTAAACATCCAAACTGCTGCAAACACATCTATACATACAATAATGGATAAAACGTAGATGCATTCCACCTACACGCTTATGCAGGCAAACACTCGTGAGTTAAAAGCCACTGTATGAACCAGTTTACGAAGCGCTTAACAAAGCCAGTGATTCCCTTGCACACCTGAAGACCAGAAAAACATTCACCAAAATAAAGTTAGGGACATGCTCTTTTTTATTTTTCTTGGTTTTTTTTAAACTGTAACGTGTACTAAGACAGCAAGATCACTTTTCCAGCATCATTCATACACACATATGCCCCAGAAGCTACTTGAAATTACCTTGTGTAGTGGAATTGTCTGGAAAGCTCAGCTTAAAGTAGTTGAGCTCAGTTACTGATTGATTTACAGGTACAGAAAATAAATGCATGCAGCATTTTAACAATGCTGACTTACCAGTGTTATGTTATTTCCATTTAGCAAAATCTGGTCTAGCTTTGCGATTCTTCTGCCCTCAGACGGAATCTCACTGAAGCAGCATTAAAAAAAAAATAAGTAAGAACAGATAACCAGGGACAACAATTCCAGTTTTGATTACAGAATAAATCTCTACATTAAGATGGCAGTTGTCGGAACTAAGAAATAAATTGGCCACGCTGCAGCCCGATCTTGACAAATTGACCGCCTGGATAAAGAAAGCTATCTGGCAACTAAAAAGATCCATTGTCCTTTTCTGCTCAGGACACCTAAAGATACAGATTCACCCTCGAAATCGCGGCCATTTCTTGAATACCACCAATACTCAGAACAGGTTTCAAATAGCAACGTGGCAGGACAAAGTAATAAATACTTATCCTTAAGTCTGCTAACTTTCTAAACCTTTGCCTAGACCTTAAGGAAATGTAAAAACAAACAAACTACTGGAAAGTTCAACACACAATCCACGCAAAGTTAAGGCTATCAAGTAGGAACCTGATTACAAGTATAAGTCATGCAACAGCTACTCTATGACATGGATGTCCTGAACAGATCATCCTCTACAGTGTAAGTCCAAGGTACAAACCCTTCAGCTGGCAAGTATTCCAAAAATATAAAACCTCTTCGCTTACAGAGCTTACACAGCATTTTTCCCCAGGAAACCAAATGTTCAAGAGGAACAGGAGGCAGAAACAACACTTACAAATCTGTAACGTCTTCTAGCACCGTATCTGAAAATCCAGTTTCAAGGAAAATAAGGCCCCGAATTTAAAAATAAAACTATTTCCAGTTATTTCCATGTCACACCGAGCTGTGATTTTACCTGTAAAATAAAAAAATCAGAACAAGACAACTGATCCATACAAAAAAGGCTCTCCTATCCGGTGAACTCAAACCTCTCAAAAGCAGTAACATCACTGAGCTGGAGCATAAACTGGACGGCCTTAAACACCTCCATCAAAGGATACGGACAAAGTCATCACGTCCTATAAGTGGTCCCACAATTTCTGATCGCTCTTCATCACAACATGAACGCGTGCGTGGACCTACGCATTTGTCCACAAGTTCTGTAGATTGAAAGGCACAAGAGATTGCTTTGTAGAACATACATGTTTTCCAGCAAAAACCTTAACATTGTGGCGGCAAAAAAAGTCATTGCCGCGGGCACTGGTAAAAAGCACAGAAAGAAGGGGGAAAAAAAGAGACAGGAAAAAAAAAAACCCCACAGTAAAAAAACCGCTTCCTCAACTGCTGCCGGTAGGTACCTCCACAAGTTCCTGTGGCCGCAGGAACACGTTCCCTCCGCCGAGAGCCTCCCTCCACCTCGGTGCCGCCGGGCCGCAGCACATCACCGCGGGTCTGCCGAGCGCCAACGCTCGTCCCCAGCCGGCCTTTGCAAACCTCCTTTGCCCGGAGCCAACCCCCCCGCTCGCTGCCCGCGCCGGAGACCGGGACGCCCCAGCGCCTCTCCGCCGCCGCGGGCAGGGGCCGCGCCGCTGACAGGCCCGGCCGCGGCTCCCGAGCGGCGGGAAGCCCCGCGGCCTCAGGCGGACGCCTGACTGACGAGCCCGGAGGGCCGCCGCGCCCGCAGCCCCAGCCCCTCAGCCCCAGCCCCTCAGCCCCGGCCCGGCGAGGATTTTTCCCTCGCCGGCCAACAACGCCGGACGCTGCGGCCAGACCCACGCACTTCACCGCGGCTGCGAAGGCGACGGGCTTCGCCGCCCGCCACCGCGCCGACGCGGGGGGGTGGCGCGGGGCCGCCCGGCCCGGCCCGGCCCGGCCCGGCCCCTGCCTCTGCGCGCCGGCCCCCTCGCCCCATCCAGCCGAGCCGCTCGCCCTCCCTCGCCTCCCGCCACCTCCGCACAGCCCCGCACCCCCGGGGTGAGCTGAGCTGATGGGCTGAGCTACAGCCTCCCCAGAAACCTCTGCCCTGACACCAGAGTCTCTGAAAACAGTTTCTGACCTCTTTTGGCACGTCACAGGATAGTAACCCAAACCACAAGACCATGTCTCTCCTACTTTGCTCTGTTGCAGAAGAATCTCAGCTTGCAAAGCACATCAGTTTTCCGTAACACAGATAACCAGGGTTCACACAGTCAGACTTTTCAGTTAGAAGGCCACAGAAAGAATCATAAAGAGACCGAGTATCTTTTCCTTAAACATCCTGTTTACAGACAGCTATGTTACCTCCAAGTGCTATGACAGTTACTTTCTCTAAAACTATCTTCCATTTAGTTTTCCTTCCCCCCACCCCCCCGAAAACAATCTTATAGCTTAATCCTTATAGGATTTTTTTCAAGTTTTGGTTTTTTCTAACGAGTATCAACACATGAAAACTCGAAATAGTTTCAGGAAGGTCAGTATTTGCTACAGTTGCACTTGATCCAACATCCCACTTTTTTTTCCAACAACCAAACCCGTTCAACCAAGTTTCTTTCAAGAGCCATACAGGAGAAAGTACAGATTCTGCTCTGTCTGCTAACAAGCAGGCAAAGGAACTGCTACCAATTTGAAAACTATAGAGGCTCTGCTGTGCCCATTTTGAACCGGGGAACAAAAATAGCCCTTCCTGTTTCAATATTTAGGTCCACTTTTTCTCATTTGCAAAGCAGATCCACTGCCTTGGGAGACTGACCAGAATTACCTGGAACAAACTTTATTTTTGCCTAGGATCTGTTTGTTAGTTGAGAAAACAGTCACTACGTCTCTGTGATAATATGACACGATTTCATCACTACATTTCTGTCTCAAGGGGCCCAGTTGTATTTCATTTTCTAGTAACACAGTATCTGTCCAATTCCGGTCTCTGACTTAAGAGATGAGCAACGTGCAATTTCTTCAATGTCTACTTACCACGTGAGGAAGTCAACAAACCTCTTTCCACAGTTACAATCACTTTTCAAAGACATGACAGTTCGCTCCGGTCATCAACTGACCCTGAACAAGTTGCAAAATGTAAAAGGATCAATAAATGTGAGAAAGACCTTTGGTATGAGGGAACCCAGACAAACCGGTGCAGCAGCTTTCTTCCCTATTGATTGGAAGGGAATGCTGTTTGGCTGCTGCTTATACGGATAATCCACAAATTATTTGCTATTCTTCTCAGCCAAAGGGCTAAGGCAGTGCCATCAGCAACTTCATAATATACCCTGAAACAAGAAGCAGATATTACGGCTCCAACTCTGAGCAAACAGCATCAATGATTAAGACAGCTCTAACATGGAAGGCCTGGTAAGTGGCAGTGGTATAAGGCACTAGCAATTTATCAGGGCTCTCTTTCAAATGCTGGCATTTTCTGTGACTTGGATTTTGCCTATTATTATGAGATCATTACATCACCTATCACACAAGTGTAGCTTTGTTAACTTTCAAAGACAAGCTGCTAGACAATATACAACACAAAGTTAGACAAGCGAGGGAAGTACACAGTGATTTCACAGGCAATCTGGAATCGGGCACCCGACTTGAATTCCTGGCTTTGAAAACCTCTCTCCAAATGACTTACCATCCTTTCACTAAGATCCAGCAGCAGTTCTCTCCGGTGCCTCATGCTCTTCTGTAGCCAGCCAAAGCCCACGGAGCTGCACTGTAAGCTTGAAGACCAGGGTGCCAGCTTCGTGTCCTATTTCTGTCACCCAGTCTTTACGTACCGTTTCTTGCTAATCAAAAGGCCCAGTGATTCCTCCTCACACATCACACTTGAGTTAGTACATCCAAGCATTATTTCTGCCGCGCTACATTTGCACGGATTAGCTGCTGAACCCTCCAGATGATGTACTGCTTTTCAAGAAGGGTGTAGTATAACTGGCGAGGGTCTACAGTAAGTCCAAGAGGGTGCTCAACGATGTACAGGAGTCTGACTTCAAAGCATAAATTGAAAAACAGCTGCTTAACCTGGAAAGGGCAATACTGAAGAGAAATAACAATGTTTAAACTCTAAAGGGTAGCTGTCTATAAGGAAGAACTTTTGTGTGCATCCACTGCACACAGTTACACGGAATCGTGGGGCTTAAATTACAACCTGAAAAACTTAGGGTATGTGGCAATCTTTGCAACAGTAGTAATAATTACAGGAAATGTTTAAGAATAAATTAGGCAAGCATTTGTCAAGAATGGTACAGAACGTTGATCATTCACCTCTAGAATGAGAGCAACGCTAGACTATCTTCAAAGGTTCTTCTTTCCCCACTGCTGTCCCTCTCCGTATTTCTACCCTCAAACACAAGCATCATCCCCAGCTGTGCACTTACAATTCTATCTGCATATGCACATGTCTAGAGATGCACATTTATTTCTTCGTTACACACAGCTGAAGGAGAGTACTCATAGGTAAGCCAATTTACATAAACAGCTTTTGAAAGTTAAACACCTCAGCTTCTTGCAAAGCGTTAGCCCAACAGAACACCAGGAGCGGTATGTAAATCCTTATGCCAAAACTGCGTTCTCTTAAATATTATGAAAACCATTTCTAACATAAAGCCTGACCTGACTTGTCTATTTTCTGACACTCCCCTTCTCTGTCATCAGGTACTTATTAGATAGTAAAACAACTGACGGGGCAAACACCATAACTAGCACAATAGCTGACTTCCGTAGCAGTTGCATATCATGCCTGAATAAATGTGAGTTTAGTAGGTATATAGGTAGATACACATTCAGAAATGCACAAGAACTGAAAGGAGTAATCTGTAACTGGTAGACTAAGAACGCTGCAATAGCATGCAATGTAAATCAACATGCACCTACCTATAGGGAAGGGAAGTACAGAAACATTCTTCTAGATTAAAAAAAAAAAAAAATCCGCAGCAATGGTAGGAAAAGGTACTTGGAACGTGCCACTTTCAATCCACTGAAACAATGTCTGCAACAGCAGTAAGAACACTGGCAAACTACCTTCTCTGTTCCACAGGGCCTTGAAACCCATACGCATTGTCTGTTGCCACTTGCCGTTAGGAAACAAACGCGCTGCGATCAGTAGAAGCGTGTAGAACACCAAAAATGAAACTTTTGAGTATGTCACATGCAAGATCCTCATTCTCCATACAGTCTACAAGGTTACACAATTGTAAAATACTTTGTAAGAATGAGAATCCTGAAGTTTGCCTTGGATTAAAAAAGTTTTAAAACTCCGTTTCAAGGTTTTTTTCCCAAGGGTTTTAGAAATAAAAGCATCTTGGTAAAGTGATTTTCACACACTGCACAGACACGAGCAGTGTTTCTCCCACTGCGAGAGGAGTATCAAAATACTCTTATCTAATACGTTATAGACAAGGGTGACCAAGGTCACAGGAGAATCTGTACTACTTTCCCACTGATTACAAGGAACGGGCCAGGTGCTTTGTGCCTCCTATGCAGCTGGAGCATGCAGTTGCCTGGTAACTTGTTCTGAGCTATTGCATCTTAATCACATATACATGGAGGAATATCAAGCTGACCGCTTAGGTTTATCAGCCAAAACAGTTTACAGCAACACAATAGTTTAGAGCAATTCAGGAAGTTTAACACTGAATTTAGGTATGTGCTTATATGGTTTGATGAACAGAACTTTTATAAATGAAAAGGAAACAACAGATGACTTTAGAGCATACAAAAGGTATAGTCTACAAACCAAATATCAATTATTAGCAATGTTTCCCTGTTCAAAGGGCATCATTTAATGTCTCAGACTCAACAAGCATGAACTGACAGACTGTTATGATTTGAAAATTTTAAAAAAGTTCTAATAGTGTGCCCAAAACGGAGGTGTTTCAGTGTTCAGGCTAGACTCGTTGTCTCCAGTAAATATGTATCTTAATTCTAACACAGGATAAAAAACGATTTATAAATTTCCTCTTGTAAAAATGAAACTGTTCCAATCACCCTGTTCACTCCTATTTAAGATATTAAATAGGGCAAATCAGAAGTAACTTGAACCAATCCCTCCCACCCAGCTATAAACCAGGACCATATACAGCCCCTGCAGACTACACAAGATCCTGTCTCATTCCAGCCATATCATTAGCATAAGCTGTGCAAACCCATGCAAATCAACAGGTTTTTCAGGCATAAAAGCAGACTCCAACAGCAGTTAAGCCACTTCTTACAACTGACAAGGTCATACTTCCATCACTGATTATAGCACAAGAACAAAAAAAGAATGGGTCCTTATTGTCCTTCATGAACTTGAGGGGCTGCAAGAAACCAGTGAAGTTACAAGCCTGGATTCTGTAACGTCGCTATCAGCATAATTTCCAGATCAAAGATCCGGCCTCCTGTTAAGATCATCAAACATATTTTTGAGTTCGGAGGACAGGTCATCACAACACTATGTTAGGTAGAGTATAAAACCTTATCATCAGATTCTCAGCTAGTTTAAGTCAATGTATTCTGTGTGTTCCGCTGAAGCCAATGAAACTAAACACACTATCATAGGAAAGAGATATTTCAGCACGCCTCAGACCTGGAAAACTATCTTGAAAAATGCCCGTAACTTTTAACACACTTCCCACGATCTCTCAACAGCGAGCAGTAGTAAGACCCTAACAGTTACTTGCAACCTATTTCTTGCATAGCATTCATTTTTATTTTAATTTTAAAAGGGGCAACTAATAAATAAGATTTTTGCAGCTACTCACAAAAATCAATAAGCAAAGACATTTGTTCCAAGACTTAAATTTCTTGTATAATTTAAAAAACTAGCAAAGCTCTGTAAAGTAAAATAGATACATTTACCTACTAATGTAGGAAACTACAGACAAACTTCAGGAAATGACCAAAGGTGCAGAGGATAGGCTAATGCCTATTAGCATTAGGTAGAAAAACAAGGTAAAAAAGGTAGAAATGCCTATTAGCATTAAGGTACAACAACAACAACAACAACAACAACAACAACAACACCCCAGAAGTTCTACAGAAAAATGAGTGAGCAGCCCACAGCACTGGCAGACAACAGATTTTTTTATCCCCGCTTCCTCCACCCCTTCTTCTTATCCCCCCACCCCCGTTTTTTTTTAAAGGAAATAATTATTCTATTCTGAAACATATTGTCAGTGATGCAGTTGAAGCCAAAAGTTTAAATGAGTTCAGGAGAGGATTAACCGAATTCTAAGACATGTGCCAACACAACCGCTATAGAAAGCATCTGCATCACGGTGAAATGCAAACAGCTACTCTGAGAACGACACATTATTCTTCACTAAATTTGCCTTTTACCCTGTTGTGTAGTTACTAATGTTGAAAAGAGTCACTGCTGTGCAAGAAACTAAAACTTACAGCGCTTCATGCTGGGAGAGAACTGTGGCCCATCAGCTCGTGGCTGTGAAGCCTTACAACTTAACACGTTGCAGTTGCACACCAACAAGTTCTGAGGCGGACTGCTGACTGTATTCAATAGTCACAGCTTATGTAGGAGGATATGATAAACTTGACTTATTTGCCTTTAACCGATGCTCCAAATATTTTAAAGTCGTTCTTAAAGCAGGTTACTGGTTTGATTACCCTTCATACAAAATCCTCCTTCAAATGGAGGTTTCTCTTCTCTTCTTTTCAGATTTAAGGCATGAACAGAAACCACACCTGCATCATCACTGAAATCAGTGCCTATTTTTCAATAAACTTTAGCAGCATCAGAATTCGTCCTCAAGTACCGTTCATAAAGCAAATGCTTCATTCTTCAAAACTTTTTTTAGCAAAGGTTAGTAATGCTGTACCACAGACTCCCACGCCCAGTCACGCATGTTCTTCCCGAGACTGTTACGCAGCTTCGTATTTTAAAAATCGCCATCCTAACTGCGTACCTGATACTACTGGTTCTCCCCTTTTTAAAGTCTGATGTTAAGGAAAAGCTGCAAGTCCTACAAAACCAGGCAGACTTGCTTGTTCTTGCCAAAGAGAAAAAGGTTAAGCATTATTAAAAAATAAGACTATTGCCTACCTTTAAGTATCCATAAAGCTACCAACACGAACCGTATGGTGGCTTGTTAGCATCGCTATTTGAACACGGGCATGCAAAATGTCCTTCAGTTAAATTCCCAACTCTATGAATTAATTGGTGGGCAATTCCCCAAGGATAAAACGTCTATCAAAAGCCAACAGTAAGCCAGAAATATCTTTCCGTTTCATAGGGTAAAAAAAATGATACAGTGAATCCTGAAAAAAGAAATCGATATTAGACCGGGAACGCCTATATAGTTATAGGGCAAGTAATAAAACATTTAGTGTTTTGATTTTTTTCTTTTTATTTATGTCATCACAATAGTTAGACAAACATGGAAACATTTGCAACAGCAATACTTGGGCCACTTTAAAATCTTGGTAACACTGAAATACAGGGCAGCAAAAACTAATGATGTGGGGAGGGGACTTTAGGTCTTCTTATTTTCATACACATTCACACACACACACACTCCACAACTCCAAAGAGCTATCTTAACTATGTCTGCCAGTAAACGGAAATAGTAGGCAGAAAGGAACCATATCTATACTAAGACAGTTAGCTGTGCCGTAAAACTGAAGATCACTGCAACCAGTGCCATCTTAAAGAAGAAAAAAACCCAACAACAACAACCAAAAAACCTGAAAGGAACCATCACTGTGCATGTCATAAGCATGAAGTTATTTTAACCTGATGACTACTCTGCCCTCTACTTTAAGCATCATGAAGTTTTTATGTATTTTCAAAGTCTAAGGTTATTATTTTAAATGGCCTACTTGTAGTGGCAGCCCAAGTAGCATTCTGGAGAACACCACAGTGCCCACAACTTCTACAGGTCAGTGCAGTCTGATCAAGCACTGCATTTCTAGGGGAGGAAAACAAAAAACCACTACCGCTCATTTATTCAGTTGAAAAGCTTATTACCTGCACCTTCCAAAGCAACAGGCTACAGGAACACTGAATGCAAAGTAAACCAGACCCATCTGGAATACTCTGACTCAGCCTCAGCTCCAAGTTACACATCTTTCATTTCGTATTTGAAGGGATTAACAGCATTTGGATGCACAGAAACTGTCTTTACAGTCATGTCTGCGGACCTCCGAGTCAAGAGTTAAAAATGTCTTCCTAAATTATAACAGTATTAGCAGTTCCTCTGAAAGGAGTGGAAAAAAAAACCACAACCAGGGAAGGAGGAAAGTGACACAAAACCAAGGTTTTTTTCCAGAGATAACAAAATCCTGAGAGAACAAGATGCTTGTGCTATCAGAATAAAAATCCCCAAAGAAACAAAAGAGTTTACCTTTCCCTTGGAAAAGTTACCTTTGAGTCAAGATCTGCTCTTTTTCTCTCCCAACCATGAAATCTCTCTTCAGCTTAAGACTGTCATCTACTGCAGTAGAAATTCAGTGCACACACTGGAACCTGGATAGAAACTTATTTAAAAAAAAAAACAAACAATACAATAGTATTACAGTGGCTAGAAATCTTTTACATATTCTGATGAAAAGACTCAACTGATTTCTAGGAAATAAAGTGTTTGGGGCCAAAGCCAACAGATGATGTTCATGTAAGGTAAAAAAAAATTTTATTTTTTTTTTTTTTTTTAAATTGATATATTGAAAAAAGCTGGAGAAGGAAGCGGGGACAGAAATGAAAAACCATTCAGGGAGTCAGTGGTATAGATTGTCACCATGCAACCTAAATATTGTAATTGCAGATCACATAGTCGGAACAAGCCAGTCAAAAGTAGCACACTCCCTGGGAGAGGGGCGGGAGTCTCTCTCCCCTTGTATTTCAAGCCAAGACCCAACTAGCAGAAGGCAGCTTTTCTGTCAGATAAAGCAAGGCAAAAGGATCACGTACAGCAACTTCCTTGCAGCCTCTTGCTCCTGAGCACCCTTCTTCACCTCTTTCTTTCTTTCTTTCTTCTGGTGATGGGAAGGCAAAGCATGTTCTGCTCCTGTGAGCCCATACGGCTTGTCCCTATAGTCACAGCAGGCACCTGTGATTCCTCTCCAAAGACATTTACGCATAGAAGTCAGTTGAGTGGTGTGTTACGGAAGCATAAGCTGCAGTGGACGTGATTTTGAATCAGTTATTGTTTTGCCCATCATGATAAAATAAAACCGGCAATTTCTTACTTTATAGAAATCCTCCTAAAGTAGTAGTTGCCCCCAATAGCTGTCAAGTTTTTGTATCACAGGAGAACAAATGCAGCCAAAAGAACATTTTCTCTAAAAGGACCGCTCCGAACTACACAAGCAGGCAGGCACAGGCAGCTCCCAATTTAGTTAAGGGTACGTACACAGCACCACTTAGTGGTGCAAGCGGAGTCACCGCTGACAGGAATGAGAAGCTTGAACACCAACCTTCCCGCCCCGGCCCCCTGGACATGAACGATGCCTGGTCTGTCTGTCCTCACTCGCAAAATACCACTACAATGCCTTTACTACAAGAGAGTACATCTGCCAAGCAAAACAAGTCCAAGAGTGCTGAACCTCAAGGCCAGCAGAACCAACGGCTGCTGAGCATCAAACAGATGCATCCACTCTGAAGAGCTTTCAGAATTCTACAGCACTCTACCACATGGTTTCTGGCGACACAGCCTGAAGCAGGGTTTAAACAAATGATCCAGCTTAGTATCTGCCTGTAGTGCAAAGAATAGCAATCTCTTGGCTCACGATTTGGGTTTTATATAGACTTGAGCCATAAACAAATGCAACAGATGTAGAAAAACTGAAGACCGACAGCAACTGGAACGTAACTATTCTTTTTCCACTCCATCAACCCGTTGGAAAACTAACTCACTCTGCACTTACGTAACTGAGCACAAAGAGAACAAAAAGAAAGGCTTTTATTCAGAAGAAATTAGTGTGTCTTTACAGGAAAGTAACGGTTTCAACTTACAAAACCAGCATCATCATTAGTGATGCACCTTTCCTGAAGGGGAAATCCTTCTCTTTTAGCAAATGTCAATTCCAAGAGCCTGTAAACAAAAACAAACAAGCAACCCACACCATTACCCCACAAAAGCTCTGTTTACATTACACACACACACACACATATATATATATATATATATATATATAAAAAAACCATGTCTTCACAGATGACAACTGTATCAATTTATACTTCAGGTCCTTCTCCTCCAGGAACCACCTATAAAAGACGACGACAATTTTGTGTTTGTGCCATAGGTCCGAGTTTTACAAACCCATACATGACAGTTCTTGCTTTACAACAATTTAGCAGATGGAGACTTCACCGGTAGACCACAAAAGCGGTTTTTCGATTCAATATTATCTTCCTCTCCCAACAGTGGAAGCCAGTTATTGCCAGAGAAGCACAGGACAGAACCTCCAAAACACAAAGAATGTTTAACAAAACACAGAGGAGTTCCTAGATAACAAACATTTTGGTTTTTGTCTTTGGTATTCACCTCAAGGAAATGATTCTGTCTAGAAACACTACAGCTCATTTTTAAAAGGACAAAGAACATCCTTCCTTTCGTGAATAATTTCTCCAATTGCTGATTCCTCCCCAGACTGTCACGGTACTGGGAAGTTGGTTTCCTCTTTCCAACTTCTATCAGTAAGCAGAGCTCAAAAACTGATAAAGAGCCTGAACCCTTCTACAGGCAGCAGGGAGTCATTTTCCAGGGAAGAAAGTAAAGAACTGAACAACGGAAAAAGAAATACAAAAGGAAAAACATGAATAAGGGAAAAAAGAAGAGGATAACCATTGCTTTTACTGATCCATTCTTAATAGTTAGCTGAGCACTTCTAAAGAGGAAGAACTTTGCTGCTTTCAGGACCGAAGTAAGAAAAAGTCTAAAGCATAGTCTTCCTGACATGGGAGACGTGTCCGCAAGAGAGGCACACGGTCCGATACAGAAACGTATCTACGTCTCGCTGAAAATTTGCACTCTAAGCATCACCAGCTTCTGCTTCAAGCGCAGTATACCACCAGCTTAACCGGATGGTAGTAATTTTACCCCATACAAGAAGTCAGAACACGCGCTATCCTTTAAGGAGGCAGAACAATAACCAAAGCAGAAAAAGGCTTAGAAATTAAGGCAAGATGGCACTTGCTCAGACACACAGTGAGGAGGTGCAAGGTGGGAAAGACAGCAAAATGGAGATTGTTCCTCGTTCACACAGAGCTGATTTCGACTCGAGTTGGTCGTCCTCTCCTCTTCCCACAAAATTAGGAATGCTTTTACGTAGGAAGTCCTGACTTTGTAGCCATCTATGCCGACAAAAAAAAACTATTCTAGGTCTGCTCTTGTGGTATTTAGGAAGTTGCAGAATTCAGCTTAGGGATGCATAATCACAGTATTTAATTACTGTTGCAGTACTGACCTACATACACCAGCAGATAATAAACTAAAAATCATAGTGCTTCTGATTTGGTATAAGCCAACAGACCTCCAGATTTTTTTCAGAGCACGTAAAGGTACAGCTCTCTGGGCATCACACGGTAATCGTAACTGCCAAATGACTTGACAAGCTTGTAAACATCCAAACTGCTGCAAACACATCTATACATACAATAATGGATAAAACGTAGATGCATTCCACCTACACGCTTATGCAGGCAAACACTCGTGAGTTAAAAGCCACTGTATGAACCAGCTTACGAAGCGCTTAACAAAGCCAGTGATTCCCTTGCACACCTGAAGACCAGAAAAACATTCACCAAAATAAAGTTAGGGACATGCTCTTTTTTATTTTTCTTGGTTTTTTTTAAACTGTAACGTGTACTAAGACAGCAAGATCACTTTTCCAGCGTCCTTCATACACACATATGCCCCAGAAGCTACTTGAAATTACCTTGTGTAGTGGAATTGTCTGGAAAGCTCAGCTTAAAGTAGTTGAGCTCAGTTACTGATTGATTTACAGGTACAGAAAATAAATGCATGCAGCATTTTAACAATGCTGACTTACCAGTGTTATGTTATTTCCATTTAGCAAAATCTGGTCTAGCTTTGCGATTCTTCTGCCCTCAGACGGAATCTCACTGAAGCAGCATTAAAAAAAAAATAAGTAAGAACAGATAACCAGGGACAACAATTCCAGTTTTGATTACAGAATAAATCTCTACATTAAGATGGCAGTTGTCGGAACTAAGAAATAAATTGGCCACGCTGCAGCCCGATCTTGACAAATTGACCGCCTGGATAAAGAAAGCTATCTGGCAACTAAAAAGATCCATTGTCCTTTTCTGCTCAGGACACCTAAAGATACAGATTCACCCTCGAAATCGCGGCCATTTCTTGAATACCACCAATACTCAGAACAGGTTTCAAATAGCAACGTGGCAGGACAAAGTAATAAATACTTATCCTTAAGTCTGCTAACTTTCTAAACCTTTGCCTAGACCTTAAGGAAATGTAAAAACAAACAAACTACTGGAAAGTTCAACACACAATCCACGCAAAGTTAAGGCTATCAAGTAGGAACCTGATTACAAGTATAAGTCATGCAACAGCTACTCTATGACATGGATGTCCTGAACAGATCATCCTCTACAGTGTAAGTCCAAGGTACAAACCCTTCAGCTGGCAAGTATTCCAAAAATATAAAACCTCTTCGCTTACAGAGCTTACACAGCATTTTTCCCCAGGAAACCAAATGTTCAAGAGGAACAGGAGGCAGAAACAACACTTACAAATCTGTAACGTCTTCTAGCACCGTATCTGAAAATCCAGTTTCAAGGAAAATAAGGCCCCGAATTTAAAAATAAAACTATTTCCAGTTATTTCCATGTCACACCGAGCTGTGATTTTACCTGTAAAATAAAAAAATCAGAACAAGACAACTGATCCATACAAAAAAGGCTCTCCTATCCGGTGAACTCAAACCTCTCAAAAGCAGTAACATCACTGAGCTGGAGCATAAACTGGACGGCCTTAAACACCTCCATCAAAGGATACGGACAAAGTCATCACGTCCTATAAGTGGTCCCACAATTTCTGATCGCTCTTCATCACAACATGAACGCGTGCGTGGACCTACGCATTTGTCCACAAGTTCTGTAGATTGAAAGGCACAAGAGATTGCTTTGTAGAACATACATGTTTTCCAGCAAAAACCTTAACATTGTGGCGGCAAAAAAAGTCATTGCCGCGGGCACTGGTAAAAAGCACAGAAAGAAGGGGGAAAAAAAGAGACAGGAAAAAAAAAAACCCCACAGTAAAAAAACCGCTTCCTCAACTGCTGCCGGTAGGTACCTCCACAAGTTCCTGTGGCCGCAGGAACACGTTCCCTCCGCCGAGAGCCTCCCTCCACCTCGGTGCCGCCGGGCCGCAGCACATCACCGCGGGTCTGCCGAGCGCCAACGCTCGTCCCCAGCCGGCCTTTGCAAACCTCCTTTGCCCGGAGCCAACCCCCCCGCTCGCTGCCCGCGCCGGAGACCGGGACGCCCCAGCGCCTCTCCGCCGCCGCGGGCAGGGGCCGCGCCGCTGACAGGCCCGGCCGCGGCTCCCGAGCGGCGGGAAGCCCCGCGGCCTCAGGCGGACGCCTGACTGACGAGCCCGGAGGGCCGCCGCGCCCGCAGCCCCAGCCCCTCAGCCCCAGCCCCTCAGCCCCGGCCCGGCGAGGATTTTTCCCTCGCCGGCCAACAACGCCGGACGCTGCGGCCAGACCCACGCACTTCACCGCGGCTGCGAAGGCGACGGGCTTCGCCGCCCGCCACCGCGCCGACGCGGGGGGGTGGCGCGGGGCCGCCCGGCCCCTGCCTCTGCGCGCCGGCCCCCTCGCCCCATCCAGCCGAGCCGCTCGCCCTCCCTCGCCTCCCGCCACCTCCGCACAGCCCCGCACCCCCGGGGTGAGCTGAGCTGATGGGCTGAGCTACAGCCTCCCCAGAAACCTCTGCCCTGACACCAGAGTCTCTGAAAACAGTTTCTGACCTCTTTTGGCACGTCACAGGATAGTAACCCAAACCACAAGACCATGTCTCTCCTACTTTGCTCTGTTGCAGAAGAATCTCAGCTTGCAAAGCACATCAGTTTTCCGTAACACAGATAACCAGGGTTCACACAGTCAGACTTTTCAGTTAGAAGGCCACAGAAAGAATCATAAAGAGACCGAGTATCTTTTCCTTAAACATCCTGTTTACAGACAGCTATGTTACCTCCAAGTGCTATGACAGTTACTTTCTCTAAAACTATCTTCCATTTAGTTTTCCTTCCCCCCACCCCCCCGAAAACAATCTTATAGCTTAATCCTTATAGGATTTTTTTCAAGTTTTGGTTTTTTCTAACGAGTATCAACACATGAAAACTCGAAATAGTTTCAGGAAGGTCAGTATTTGCTACAGTTGCACTTGATCCAACATCCCACTTTTTTTTCCAACAACCAAACCCGTTCAACCAAGTTTCTTTCAAGAGCCATACAGGAGAAAGTACAGATTCTGCTCTGTCTGCTAACAAGCAGGCAAAGGAACTGCTACCAATTTGAAAACTATAGAGGCTCTGCTGTGCCCATTTTGAACCGGGGAACAAAAATAGCCCTTCCTGTTTCAATATTTAGGTCCACTTTTTCTCATTTGCAAAGCAGATCCACTGCCTTGGGAGACTGACCAGAATTACCTGGAACAAACTTTATTTTTGCCTAGGATCTGTTTGTTAGTTGAGAAAACAGTCACTACGTCTCTGTGATAATATGACACGATTTCATCACTACATTTCTGTCTCAAGGGGCCCAGTTGTATTTCATTTTCTAGTAACACAGTATCTGTCCAATTCCGGTCTCTGACTTAAGAGATGAGCAACGTGCAATTTCTTCAATGTCTACTTACCACGTGAGGAAGTCAACAAACCTCTTTCCACAGTTACAATCACTTTTCAAAGACATGACAGTTCGCTCCGGTCATCAACTGACCCTGAACAAGTTGCAAAATGTAAAAGGATCAATAAATGTGAGAAAGACCTTTGGTATGAGGGAACCCAGACAAACCGGTGCAGCAGCTTTCTTCCCTATTGATTGGAAGGGAATGCTGTTTGGCTGCTGCTTATACGGATAATCCACAAATTATTTGCTATTCTTCTCAGCCAAAGGGCTAAGGCAGTGCCATCAGCAACTTCATAATATACCCTGAAACAAGAAGCAGATATTACGGCTCCAACTCTGAGCAAACAGCATCAATGATTAAGACAGCTCTAACATGGAAGGCCTGGTAAGTGGCAGTGGTATAAGGCACTAGCAATTTATCAGGGCTCTCTTTCAAATGCTGGCATTTTCTGTGACTTGGATTTTGCCTATTATTATGAGATCATTACATCACCTATCACACAAGTGTAGCTTTGTTAACTTTCAAAGAAAAGCTGCTAGACAATATACAACACAAAGTTAGACAAGCGAGGGAAGTACACAGTGATTTCACAGGCAATCTGGAATCGGGCACCCGACTTGAATTCCTGGCTTTGAAAACCTCTCTCCAAATGACTTACCATCCTTTCACTAAGATCCAGCAGCAGTTCTCTCCGGTGCCTCATGCTCTTCTGTAGCCAGCCAAAGCCCACGGAGCTGCACTGTAAGCTTGAAGACCAGGGTGCCAGCTTCGTGTCCTATTTCTGTCACCCAGTCTTTACGTACCGTTTCTTGCTAATCAAAAGGCCCAGTGATTCCTCCTCACACATCACACTTGAGTTAGTACATCCAAGCATTATTTCTGCCGCGCTACATTTGCACGGATTAGCTGCTGAACCCTCCAGATGATGTACTGCTTTTCAAGAAGGGTGTAGTATAACTGGCGAGGGTCTACAGTAAGTCCAAGAGGGTGCTCAACGATGTACAGGAGTCTGACTTCAAAGCATAAATTGAAAAACAGCTGCTTAACCTGGAAAGGGCAATACTGAAGAGAAATAACAATGTTTAAACTCTAAAGGGTAGCTGTCTATAAGGAAGAACTTTTGTGTGCATCCACTGCACACAGTTACACGGAATCGTGGGGCTTAAATTACAACCTGAAAAACTTAGGGTATGTGGCAATCTTTGCAACAGTAGTAATAATTACAGGAAATGTTTAAGAATAAATTAGGCAAGCATTTGTCAAGAATGGTACAGAACGTTGATCATTCACCTCTAGAATGAGAGCAACGCTAGACTATCTTCAAAGGTTCTTCTTTCCCCACTGCTGTCCCTCTCCGTATTTCTACCCTCAAACACAAGCATCATCCCCAGCTGTGCACTTACAATTCTATCTGCATATGCACATGTCTAGAGATGCACATTTATTTCTTCGTTACACACAGCTGAAGGAGAGTACTCATAGGTAAGCCAATTTACATAAACAGCTTTTGAAAGTTAAACACCTCAGCTTCTTGCAAAGCGTTAGCCCAACAGAACACCAGGAGCGGTATGTAAATCCTTATGCCAAAACTGCGTTCTCTTAAATCTTATGAAAACCATTTCTAACATAAAGCCTGACCTGACTTGTCTATTTTCTGACACTCCCCTTCTCTGTCATCAGGTACTTATTAGATAGTAAAACAACTGACGGGGCAAACACCATAACTAGCACAATAGCTGACTTCCGTAGCAGTTGCATATCATGCCTGAATAAATGTGAGTTTAGTAGGTATATAGGTAGATACACATTCAGAAATGCACAAGAACTGAAAGGAGTAATCTGTAACTGGTAGACTAAGAACGCTGCAATAGCATGCAATGTAAATCAACATGCACCTACCTATAGGGAAGGGAAGTACAGAAACATTCTTCTAGATTAAAAAAAAAAAAAAATCCGCAGCAATGGTAGGAAAAGGTACTTGGAACGTGCCACTTTCAATCCACTGAAACAATGTCTGCAACAGCAGTAAGAACACTGGCAAACTACCTTCTCTGTTCCACAGGGCCTTGAAACCCATACGCATTGTCTGTTGCCACTTGCCGTTAGGAAACAAACGCGCTGCGATCAGTAGAAGCGTGTAGAACACCAAAAATGAAACTTTTGAGTATGTCACATGCAAGATCCTCATTCTCCATACAGTCTACAAGGTTACACAATTGTAAAATACTTTGTAAGAATGAGAATCCTGAAGTTTGCCTTGGATTAAAAAAGTTTTAAAACTCCGTTTCAAGGTTTTTTTCCCAAGGGTTTTAGAAATAAAAGCATCTTGGTAAAGTGATTTTCACACACTGCACAGACACGAGCAGTGTTTCTCCCACTGCGAGAGGAGTATCAAAATACTCTTATCTAATACGTTATAGACAAGGGTGACCAAGGTCACAGGAGAATCTGTACTACTTTCCCACTGATTACAAGGAACGGGCCAGGTGCTTTGTGCCTCCTATGCAGCTGGAGCATGCAGTTGCCTGGTAACTTGTTCTGAGCTATTGCATCTTAATCACATATACATGGAGGAATATCAAGCTGACCGCTTAGGTTTATCAGCCAAAACAGTTTACAGCAACACAATAGTTTAGAGCAATTCAGGAAGTTTAACACTGAATTTAGGTATGTGCTTATATGGTTTGATGAACAGAACTTTTATAAATGAAAAGGAAACAACAGATGACTTTAGAGCATACAAAAGGTATAGTCTACAAACCAAATATCAATTATTAGCAATGTTTCCCTGTTCAAAGGGCATCATTTAATGTCTCAGACTCAACAAGCATGAACTGACAGACTGTTATGATTTGAAAATTTTAAAAAAGTTCTAATAGTGTGCCCAAAACGGAGGTGTTTCAGTGTTCAGGCTAGACTCGTTGTCTCCAGTAAATATGTATCTTAATTCTAACACAGGATAAA
Source organism: Astur gentilis (assembly GCF_929443795.1). Taxonomy (NCBI): domain Eukaryota; kingdom Metazoa; phylum Chordata; class Aves; order Accipitriformes; family Accipitridae; genus Astur; species Astur gentilis. The sequence goes on from NW_026061036.1 coordinate 134,464, forward strand.
AAACGATTTATAAATTTCCTCTTGTAAAAATGAAACTGTTCCAATCACCCTGTTCACTCCTATTTAAGATATTAAATAGGGCAAATCAGAAGTAACTTGAACCAATCCCTCCCACCCAGCTATAAACCAGGACCATATACAGCCCCTGCAGACTACACAAGATCCTGTCTCATTCCAGCCATATCATTAGCATAAGCTGTGCAAACCCATGCAAATCAACAGGTTTTTCAGGCAGAAAAGCAGACTCCAACAGCAGTTAAGCCACTTCTTACAACTGACAAGGTCATACTTCCATCACTGATTATAGCACAAGAACAAAAAAAGAATGGGTCCTTATTGTCCTTCATGAACTTGAGGGGCTGCAAGAAACCAGTGAAGTTACAAGCCTGGATTCTGTAACGTCGCTATCAGCATAATTTCCAGATCAAAGATCCGGCCTCCTGTTAAGATCATCAAACATATTTTTGAGTTCGGAGGACAGGTCATCACAACACTATGTTAGGTAGAGTATAAAACCTTATCATCAGATTCTCAGCTAGTTTAAGTCAATGTATTCTGTGTGTTCCGCTGAAGCCAATGAAACTAAACACACTATCATAGGAAAGAGATATTTCAGCACGCCTCAGACCTGGAAAACTATCTTGAAAAATGCCCGTAACTTTTAACACACTTCCCACGATCTCTCAACAGCGAGCAGTAGTAAGACCCTAACAGTTACTTGCAACCTATTTCTTGCATAGCATTCATTTTTATTTTAATTTTAAAAGGGGCAACTAATAAATAAGATTTTTGCAGCTACTCACAAAAATCAATAAGCAAAGACATTTGTTCCAAGACTTAAATTTCTTGTATAATTTAAAAAACTAGCAAAGCTCTGTAAAGTAAAATAGATACATTTACCTACTAATGTAGGAAACTACAGACAAACTTCAGGAAATGACCAAAGGTGCAGAGGATAGGCTAATGCCTATTAGCATTAGGTAGAAAAACAAGGTAAAAAAGGTAGAAATGCCTATTAGCATTAAGGTACAACAACAACAACAACAACAACAACAACAACAACACCCCAGAAGTTCTACAGAAAAATGAGTGAGCAGCCCACAGCACTGGCAGACAACAGATTTTTTTATCCCCGCTTCCTCCACCCCTTCTTCTTATCCCCCCACCCCCGTTTTTTTTTAAAGGAAATAATTATTCTATTCTGAAACATATTGTCAGTGATGCAGTTGAAGCCAAAAGTTTAAATGAGTTCAGGAGAGGATTAACCGAATTCTAAGACATGTGCCAACACAACCGCTATAGAAAGCATCTGCATCACGGTGAAATGCAAACAGCTACTCTGAGAACGACACATTATTCTTCACTAAATTTGCCTTTTACCCTGTTGTGTAGTTACTAATGTTGAAAAGAGTCACTGCTGTGCAAGAAACTAAAACTTACAGCGCTTCATGCTGGGAGAGAACTGTGGCCCATCAGCTCGTGGCTGTGAAGCCTTACAACTTAACACGTTGCAGTTGCACACCAACAAGTTCTGAGGCGGACTGCTGACTGTATTCAATAGTCACAGCTTATGTAGGAGGATATGATAAACTTGACTTATTTGCCTTTAACCGATGCTCCAAATATTTTAAAGTCGTTCTTAAAGCAGGTTACTGGTTTGATTACCCTTCATACAAAATCCTCCTTCAAATGGAGGTTTCTCTTCTCTTCTTTTCAGATTTAAGGCATGAACAGAAACCACACCTGCATCATCACTGAAATCAGTGCCTATTTTTCAATAAACTTTAGCAGCATCAGAATTCGTCCTCAAGTACCGTTCATAAAGCAAATGCTTCATTCTTCAAAACTTTTTTTAGCAAAGGTTAGTAATGCTGTACCACAGACTCCCACGCCCAGTCACGCATGTTCTTCCCGAGACTGTTACGCAGCTTCGTATTTTAAAAATCGCCATCCTAACTGCGTACCTGATACTACTGGTTCTCCCCTTTTTAAAGTCTGATGTTAAGGAAAAGCTGCAAGTCCTACAAAACCAGGCAGACTTGCTTGTTCTTGCCAAAGAGAAAAAGGTTAAGCATTATTAAAAAATAAGACTATTGCCTACCTTTAAGTATCCATAAAGCTACCAACACGAACCGTATGGTGGCTTGTTAGCATCGCTATTTGAACACGGGCATGCAAAATGTCCTTCAGTTAAATTCCCAACTCTATGAATTAATTGGTGGGCAATTCCCCAAGGATAAAACGTCTATCAAAAGCCAACAGTAAGCCAGAAATATCTTTCCGTTTCATAGGGTAAAAAAAATGATACAGTGAATCCTGAAAAAAGAAATCGATATTAGACCGGGAACGCCTATATAGTTATAGGGCAAGTAATAAAACATTTAGTGTTTTGATTTTTTTCTTTTTATTTATGTCATCACAATAGTTAGACAAACATGGAAACATTTGCAACAGCAATACTTGGGCCACTTTAAAATCTTGGTAACACTGAAATACAGGGCAGCAAAAACTAATGATGTGGGGAGGGGACTTTAGGTCTTCTTATTTTCATACACATTCACACACACACACACTCCACAACTCCAAAGAGCTATCTTAACTATGTCTGCCAGTAAACGGAAATAGTAGGCAGAAAGGAACCATATCTATACTAAGACAGTTAGCTGTGCCGTAAAACTGAAGATCACTGCAACCAGTGCCATCTTAAAGAAGAAAAAAACCCAACAACAACAACCAAAAAACCTGAAAGGAACCATCACTGTGCATGTCATAAGCATGAAGTTATTTTAACCTGATGACTACTCTGCCCTCTACTTTAAGCATCATGAAGTTTTTATGTATTTTCAAAGTCTAAGGTTATTATTTTAAATGGCCTACTTGTAGTGGCAGCCCAAGTAGCATTCTGGAGAACACCACAGTGCCCACAACTTCTACAGGTCAGTGCAGTCTGATCAAGCACTGCATTTCTAGGGGAGGAAAACAAAAAACCACTACCGCTCATTTATTCAGTTGAAAAGCTTATTACCTGCACCTTCCAAAGCAACAGGCTACAGGAACACTGAATGCAAAGTAAACCAGACCCATCTGGAATACTCTGACTCAGCCTCAGCTCCAAGTTACACATCTTTCATTTCGTATTTGAAGGGATTAACAGCATTTGGATGCACAGAAACTGTCTTTACAGTCATGTCTGCGGACCTCCGAGTCAAGAGTTAAAAATGTCTTCCTAAATTATAACAGTATTAGCAGTTCCTCTGAAAGGAGTGGAAAAAAAAACCACAACCAGGGAAGGAGGAAAGTGACACAAAACCAAGGTTTTTTTCCAGAGATAACAAAATCCTGAGAGAACAAGATGCTTGTGCTATCAGAATAAAAATCCCCAAAGAAACAAAAGAGTTTACCTTTCCCTTGGAAAAGTTACCTTTGAGTCAAGATCTGCTCTTTTTCTCTCCCAACCATGAAATCTCTCTTCAGCTTAAGACTGTCATCTACTGCAGTAGAAATTCAGTGCACACACTGGAACCTGGATAGAAACTTATTTAAAAAAAAAAACAAACAATACAATAGTATTACAGTGGCTAGAAATCTTTTACATATTCTGATGAAAAGACTCAACTGATTTCTAGGAAATAAAGTGTTTGGGGCCAAAGCCAACAGATGATGTTCATGTAAGGTAAAAAAAAATTTTATTTTTTTTTTTTTTTTTAAATTGATATATTGAAAAAAGCTGGAGAAGGAAGCGGGGACAGAAATGAAAAACCATTCAGGGAGTCAGTGGTATAGATTGTCACCATGCAACCTAAATATTGTAATTGCAGATCACATAGTCGGAACAAGCCAGTCAAAAGTAGCACACTCCCTGGGAGAGGGGCGGGAGTCTCTCTCCCCTTGTATTTCAAGCCAAGACCCAACTAGCAGAAGGCAGCTTTTCTGTCAGATAAAGCAAGGCAAAAGGATCACGTACAGCAACTTCCTTGCAGCCTCTTGCTCCTGAGCACCCTTCTTCACCTCTTTCTTTCTTTCTTTCTTCTGGTGATGGGAAGGCAAAGCATGTTCTGCTCCTGTGAGCCCATACGGCTTGTCCCTATAGTCACAGCAGGCACCTGTGATTCCTCTCCAAAGACATTTACGCATAGAAGTCAGTTGAGTGGTGTGTTACGGAAGCATAAGCTGCAGTGGACGTGATTTTGAATCAGTTATTGTTTTGCCCATCATGATAAAATAAAACCGGCAATTTCTTACTTTATAGAAATCCTCCTAAAGTAGTAGTTGCCCCCAATAGCTGTCAAGTTTTTGTATCACAGGAGAACAAATGCAGCCAAAAGAACATTTTCTCTAAAAGGACCGCTCCGAACTACACAAGCAGGCAGGCACAGGCAGCTCCCAATTTAGTTAAGGGTACGTACACAGCACCACTTAGTGGTGCAAGCGGAGTCACCGCTGACAGGAATGAGAAGCTTGAACACCAACCTTCCCGCCCCGGCCCCCTGGACATGAACGATGCCTGGTCTGTCTGTCCTCACTCGCAAAATACCACTACAATGCCTTTACTACAAGAGAGTACATCTGCCAAGCAAAACAAGTCCAAGAGTGCTGAACCTCAAGGCCAGCAGAACCAACGGCTGCTGAGCATCAAACAGATGCATCCACTCTGAAGAGCTTTCAGAATTCTACAGCACTCTACCACATGGTTTCTGGCGACACAGCCTGAAGCAGGGTTTAAACAAATGATCCAGCTTAGTATCTGCCTGTAGTGCAAAGAATAGCAATCTCTTGGCTCACGATTTGGGTTTTATATAGACTTGAGCCATAAACAAATGCAACAGATGTAGAAAAACTGAAGACCGACAGCAACTGGAACGTAACTATTCTTTTTCCACTCCATCAACCCGTTGGAAAACTAACTCACTCTGCACTTACGTAACTGAGCACAAAGAGAACAAAAAGAAAGGCTTTTATTCAGAAGAAATTAGTGTGTCTTTACAGGAAAGTAACGGTTTCAACTTACAAAACCAGCATCATCATTAGTGATGCACCTTTCCTGAAGGGGAAATCCTTCTCTTTTAGCAAATGTCAATTCCAAGAGCCTGTAAACAAAAACAAACAAGCAACCCACACCATTACCCCACAAAAGCTCTGTTTACATTACACACACACACACACATATATATATATATATATATATAAAAAAAACCATGTCTTCACAGATGACAACTGTATCAATTTATACTTCAGGTCCTTCTCCTCCAGGAACCACCTATAAAAGACGACGACAATTTTGTGTTTGTGCCATAGGTCCGAGTTTTACAAACCCATACATGACAGTTCTTGCTTTACAACAATTTAGCAGATGGAGACTTCACCGGTAGACCACAAAAGCGGTTTTTCGATTCAATATTATCTTCCTCTCCCAACAGTGGAAGCCAGTTATTGCCAGAGAAGCACAGGACAGAACCTCCAAAACACAAAGAATGTTTAACAAAACACAGAGGAGTTCCTAGATAACAAACATTTTGGTTTTTGTCTTTGGTATTCACCTCAAGGAAATGATTCTGTCTAGAAACACTACAGCTCATTTTTAAAAGGACAAAGAACATCCTTCCTTTCGTGAATAATTTCTCCAATTGCTGATTCCTCCCCAGACTGTCACGGTACTGGGAAGTTGGTTTCCTCTTTCCAACTTCTATCAGTAAGCAGAGCTCAAAAACTGATAAAGAGCCTGAACCCTTCTACAGGCAGCAGGGAGTCATTTTCCAGGGAAGAAAGTAAAGAACTGAACAACGGAAAAAGAAATACAAAAGGAAAAACATGAATAAGGGAAAAAAGAAGAGGATAACCATTGCTTTTACTGATCCATTCTTAATAGTTAGCTGAGCACTTCTAAAGAGGAAGAACTTTGCTGCTTTCAGGACCGAAGTAAGAAAAAGTCTAAAGCATAGTCTTCCTGACATGGGAGACGTGTCCGCAAGAGAGGCACACGGTCCGATACAGAAACGTATCTACGTCTCGCTGAAAATTTGCACTCTAAGCATCACCAGCTTCTGCTTCAAGCGCAGTATACCACCAGCTTAACCGGATGGTAGTAATTTTACCCCATACAAGAAGTCAGAACACGCGCTATCCTTTAAGGAGGCAGAACAATAACCAAAGCAGAAAAAGGCTTAGAAATTAAGGCAAGATGGCACTTGCTCAGACACACAGTGAGGAGGTGCAAGGTGGGAAAGACAGCAAAATGGAGATTGTTCCTCGTTCACACAGAGCTGATTTCGACTCGAGTTGGTCGTCCTCTCCTCTTCCCACAAAATTAGGAATGCTTTTACGTAGGAAGTCCTGACTTTGTAGCCATCTATGCCGACAAAAAAAAACTATTCTAGGTCTGCTCTTGTGGTATTTAGGAAGTTGCAGAATTCAGCTTAGGGATGCATAATCACAGTATTTAATTACTGTTGCAGTACTGACCTACATACACCAGCAGATAATAAACTAAAAATCATAGTGCTTCTGATTTGGTATAAGCCAACAGACCTCCAGATTTTTTTCAGAGCACGTAAAGGTACAGCTCTCTGGGCATCACACGGTAATCGTAACTGCCAAATGACTTGACAAGCTTGTAAACATCCAAACTGCTGCAAACACATCTATACATACAATAATGGATAAAACGTAGATGCATTCCACCTACACGCTTATGCAGGCAAACACTCGTGAGTTAAAAGCCACTGTATGAACCAGCTTACGAAGCGCTTAACAAAGCCAGTGATTCCCTTGCACACCTGAAGACCAGAAAAACATTCACCAAAATAAAGTTAGGGACATGCTCTTTTTTATTTTTCTTGGTTTTTTTTAAACTGTAACGTGTACTAAGACAGCAAGATCACTTTTCCAGCGTCCTTCATACACACATATGCCCCAGAAGCTACTTGAAATTACCTTGTGTAGTGGAATTGTCTGGAAAGCTCAGCTTAAAGTAGTTGAGCTCAGTTACTGATTGATTTACAGGTACAGAAAATAAATGCATGCAGCATTTTAACAATGCTGACTTACCAGTGTTATGTTATTTCCATTTAGCAAAATCTGGTCTAGCTTTGCGATTCTTCTGCCCTCAGACGGAATCTCACTGAAGCAGCATTAAAAAAAAAATAAGTAAGAACAGATAACCAGGGACAACAATTCCAGTTTTGATTACAGAATAAATCTCTACATTAAGATGGCAGTTGTCGGAACTAAGAAATAAATTGGCCACGCTGCAGCCCGATCTTGACAAATTGACCGCCTGGATAAAGAAAGCTATCTGGCAACTAAAAAGATCCATTGTCCTTTTCTGCTCAGGACACCTAAAGATACAGATTCACCCTCGAAATCGCGGCCATTTCTTGAATACCACCAATACTCAGAACAGGTTTCAAATAGCAACGTGGCAGGACAAAGTAATAAATACTTATCCTTAAGTCTGCTAACTTTCTAAACCTTTGCCTAGACCTTAAGGAAATGTAAAAACAAACAAACTACTGGAAAGTTCAACACACAATCCACGCAAAGTTAAGGCTATCAAGTAGGAACCTGATTACAAGTATAAGTCATGCAACAGCTACTCTATGACATGGATGTCCTGAACAGATCATCCTCTACAGTGTAAGTCCAAGGTACAAACCCTTCAGCTGGCAAGTATTCCAAAAATATAAAACCTCTTCGCTTACAGAGCTTACACAGCATTTTTCCCCAGGAAACCAAATGTTCAAGAGGAACAGGAGGCAGAAACAACACTTACAAATCTGTAACGTCTTCTAGCACCGTATCTGAAAATCCAGTTTCAAGGAAAATAAGGCCCCGAATTTAAAAATAAAACTATTTCCAGTTATTTCCATGTCACACCGAGCTGTGATTTTACCTGTAAAATAAAAAAATCAGAACAAGACAACTGATCCATACAAAAAAGGCTCTCCTATCCGGTGAACTCAAACCTCTCAAAAGCAGTAACATCACTGAGCTGGAGCATAAACTGGACGGCCTTAAACACCTCCATCAAAGGATACGGACAAAGTCATCACGTCCTATAAGTGGTCCCACAATTTCTGATCGCTCTTCATCACAACATGAACGCGTGCGTGGACCTACGCATTTGTCCACAAGTTCTGTAGATTGAAAGGCACAAGAGATTGCTTTGTAGAACATACATGTTTTCCAGCAAAAACCTTAACATTGTGGCGGCAAAAAAAGTCATTGCCGCGGGCACTGGTAAAAAGCACAGAAAGAAGGGGGAAAAAAAGAGACAGGAAAAAAAAAAACCCCACAGTAAAAAAACCGCTTCCTCAACTGCTGCCGGTAGGTACCTCCACAAGTTCCTGTGGCCGCAGGAACACGTTCCCTCCGCCGAGAGCCTCCCTCCACCTCGGTGCCGCCGGGCCGCAGCACATCACCGCGGGTCTGCCGAGCGCCAACGCTCGTCCCCAGCCGGCCTTTGCAAACCTCCTTTGCCCGGAGCCAACCCCCCCGCTCGCTGCCCGCGCCGGAGACCGGGACGCCCCAGCGCCTCTCCGCCGCCGCGGGCAGGGGCCGCGCCGCTGACAGGCCCGGCCGCGGCTCCCGAGCGGCGGGAAGCCCCGCGGCCTCAGGCGGACGCCTGACTGACGAGCCCGGAGGGCCGCCGCGCCCGCAGCCCCAGCCCCTCAGCCCCAGCCCCTCAGCCCCGGCCCGGCGAGGATTTTTCCCTCGCCGGCCAACAACGCCGGACGCTGCGGCCAGACCCACGCACTTCACCGCGGCTGCGAAGGCGACGGGCTTCGCCGCCCGCCACCGCGCCGACGCGGGGGGGTGGCGCGGGGCCGCCCGGCCCCTGCCTCTGCGCGCCGGCCCCCTCGCCCCATCCAGCCGAGCCGCTCGCCCTCCCTCGCCTCCCGCCACCTCCGCACAGCCCCGCACCCCCGGGGTGAGCTGAGCTGATGGGCTGAGCTACAGCCTCCCCAGAAACCTCTGCCCTGACACCAGAGTCTCTGAAAACAGTTTCTGACCTCTTTTGGCACGTCACAGGATAGTAACCCAAACCACAAGACCATGTCTCTCCTACTTTGCTCTGTTGCAGAAGAATCTCAGCTTGCAAAGCACATCAGTTTTCCGTAACACAGATAACCAGGGTTCACACAGTCAGACTTTTCAGTTAGAAGGCCACAGAAAGAATCATAAAGAGACCGAGTATCTTTTCCTTAAACATCCTGTTTACAGACAGCTATGTTACCTCCAAGTGCTATGACAGTTACTTTCTCTAAAACTATCTTCCATTTAGTTTTCCTTCCCCCCACCCCCCCGAAAACAATCTTATAGCTTAATCCTTATAGGATTTTTTTCAAGTTTTGGTTTTTTCTAACGAGTATCAACACATGAAAACTCGAAATAGTTTCAGGAAGGTCAGTATTTGCTACAGTTGCACTTGATCCAACATCCCACTTTTTTTTCCAACAACCAAACCCGTTCAACCAAGTTTCTTTCAAGAGCCATACAGGAGAAAGTACAGATTCTGCTCTGTCTGCTAACAAGCAGGCAAAGGAACTGCTACCAATTTGAAAACTATAGAGGCTCTGCTGTGCCCATTTTGAACCGGGGAACAAAAATAGCCCTTCCTGTTTCAATATTTAGGTCCACTTTTTCTCATTTGCAAAGCAGATCCACTGCCTTGGGAGACTGACCAGAATTACCTGGAACAAACTTTATTTTTGCCTAGGATCTGTTTGTTAGTTGAGAAAACAGTCACTACGTCTCTGTGATAATATGACACGATTTCATCACTACATTTCTGTCTCAAGGGGCCCAGTTGTATTTCATTTTCTAGTAACACAGTATCTGTCCAATTCCGGTCTCTGACTTAAGAGATGAGCAACGTGCAATTTCTTCAATGTCTACTTACCACGTGAGGAAGTCAACAAACCTCTTTCCACAGTTACAATCACTTTTCAAAGACATGACAGTTCGCTCCGGTCATCAACTGACCCTGAACAAGTTGCAAAATGTAAAAGGATCAATAAATGTGAGAAAGACCTTTGGTATGAGGGAACCCAGACAAACCGGTGCAGCAGCTTTCTTCCCTATTGATTGGAAGGGAATGCTGTTTGGCTGCTGCTTATACGGATAATCCACAAATTATTTGCTATTCTTCTCAGCCAAAGGGCTAAGGCAGTGCCATCAGCAACTTCATAATATACCCTGAAACAAGAAGCAGATATTACGGCTCCAACTCTGAGCAAACAGCATCAATGATTAAGACAGCTCTAACATGGAAGGCCTGGTAAGTGGCAGTGGTATAAGGCACTAGCAATTTATCAGGGCTCTCTTTCAAATGCTGGCATTTTCTGTGACTTGGATTTTGCCTATTATTATGAGATCATTACATCACCTATCACACAAGTGTAGCTTTGTTAACTTTCAAAGAAAAGCTGCTAGACAATATACAACACAAAGTTAGACAAGCGAGGGAAGTACACAGTGATTTCACAGGCAATCTGGAATCGGGCACCCGACTTGAATTCCTGGCTTTGAAAACCTCTCTCCAAATGACTTACCATCCTTTCACTAAGATCCAGCAGCAGTTCTCTCCGGTGCCTCATGCTCTTCTGTAGCCAGCCAAAGCCCACGGAGCTGCACTGTAAGCTTGAAGACCAGGGTGCCAGCTTCGTGTCCTATTTCTGTCACCCAGTCTTTACGTACCGTTTCTTGCTAATCAAAAGGCCCAGTGATTCCTCCTCACACATCACACTTGAGTTAGTACATCCAAGCATTATTTCTGCCGCGCTACATTTGCACGGATTAGCTGCTGAACCCTCCAGATGATGTACTGCTTTTCAAGAAGGGTGTAGTATAACTGGCGAGGGTCTACAGTAAGTCCAAGAGGGTGCTCAACGATGTACAGGAGTCTGACTTCAAAGCATAAATTGAAAAACAGCTGCTTAACCTGGAAAGGGCAATACTGAAGAGAAATAACAATGTTTAAACTCTAAAGGGTAGCTGTCTATAAGGAAGAACTTTTGTGTGCATCCACTGCACACAGTTACACGGAATCGTGGGGCTTAAATTACAACCTGAAAAACTTAGGGTATGTGGCAATCTTTGCAACAGTAGTAATAATTACAGGAAATGTTTAAGAATAAATTAGGCAAGCATTTGTCAAGAATGGTACAGAACGTTGATCATTCACCTCTAGAATGAGAGCAACGCTAGACTATCTTCAAAGGTTCTTCTTTCCCCACTGCTGTCCCTCTCCGTATTTCTACCCTCAAACACAAGCATCATCCCCAGCTGTGCACTTACAATTCTATCTGCATATGCACATGTCTAGAGATGCACATTTATTTCTTCGTTACACACAGCTGAAGGAGAGTACTCATAGGTAAGCCAATTTACATAAACAGCTTTTGAAAGTTAAACACCTCAGCTTCTTGCAAAGCGTTAGCCCAACAGAACACCAGGAGCGGTATGTAAATCCTTATGCCAAAACTGCGTTCTCTTAAATCTTATGAAAACCATTTCTAACATAAAGCCTGACCTGACTTGTCTATTTTCTGACACTCCCCTTCTCTGTCATCAGGTACTTATTAGATAGTAAAACAACTGACGGGGCAAACACCATAACTAGCACAATAGCTGACTTCCGTAGCAGTTGCATATCATGCCTGAATAAATGTGAGTTTAGTAGGTATATAGGTAGATACACATTCAGAAATGCACAAGAACTGAAAGGAGTAATCTGTAACTGGTAGACTAAGAACGCTGCAATAGCATGCAATGTAAATCAACATGCACCTACCTATAGGGAAGGGAAGTACAGAAACATTCTTCTAGATTAAAAAAAAAAAAAAATCCGCAGCAATGGTAGGAAAAGGTACTTGGAACGTGCCACTTTCAATCCACTGAAACAATGTCTGCAACAGCAGTAAGAACACTGGCAAACTACCTTCTCTGTTCCACAGGGCCTTGAAACCCATACGCATTGTCTGTTGCCACTTGCCGTTAGGAAACAAACGCGCTGCGATCAGTAGAAGCGTGTAGAACACCAAAAATGAAACTTTTGAGTATGTCACATGCAAGATCCTCATTCTCCATACAGTCTACAAGGTTACACAATTGTAAAATACTTTGTAAGAATGAGAATCCTGAAGTTTGCCTTGGATTAAAAAAGTTTTAAAACTCCGTTTCAAGGTTTTTTTCCCAAGGGTTTTAGAAATAAAAGCATCTTGGTAAAGTGATTTTCACACACTGCACAGACACGAGCAGTGTTTCTCCCACTGCGAGAGGAGTATCAAAATACTCTTATCTAATACGTTATAGACAAGGGTGACCAAGGTCACAGGAGAATCTGTACTACTTTCCCACTGATTACAAGGAACGGGCCAGGTGCTTTGTGCCTCCTATGCAGCTGGAGCATGCAGTTGCCTGGTAACTTGTTCTGAGCTATTGCATCTTAATCACATATACATGGAGGAATATCAAGCTGACCGCTTAGGTTTATCAGCCAAAACAGTTTACAGCAACACAATAGTTTAGAGCAATTCAGGAAGTTTAACACTGAATTTAGGTATGTGCTTATATGGTTTGATGAACAGAACTTTTATAAATGAAAAGGAAACAACAGATGACTTTAGAGCATACAAAAGGTATAGTCTACAAACCAAATATCAATTATTAGCAATGTTTCCCTGTTCAAAGGGCATCATTTAATGTCTCAGACTCAACAAGCATGAACTGACAGACTGTTATGATTTGAAAATTTTAAAAAAGTTCTAATAGTGTGCCCAAAACGGAGGTGTTTCAGTGTTCAGGCTAGACTCGTTGTCTCCAGTAAATATGTATCTTAATTCTAACACAGGATAAAAAACGATTTATAAATTTCCTCTTGTAAAAATGAAACTGTTCCAATCACCCTGTTCACTCCTATTTAAGATATTAAATAGGGCAAATCAGAAGTAACTTGAACCAATCCCTCCCACCCAGCTATAAACCAGGACCATATACAGCCCCTGCAGACTACACAAGATCCTGTCTCATTCCAGCCATATCATTAGCATAAGCTGTGCAAACCCATGCAAATCAACAGGTTTTTCAGGCAGAAAAGCAGACTCCAACAGCAGTTAAGCCACTTCTTACAACTGACAAGGTCATACTTCCATCACTGATTATAGCACAAGAACAAAAAAAGAATGGGTCCTTATTGTCCTTCATGAACTTGAGGGGCTGCAAGAAACCAGTGAAGTTACAAGCCTGGATTCTGTAACGTCGCTATCAGCATAATTTCCAGATCAAAGATCCGGCCTCCTGTTAAGATCATCAAACATATTTTTGAGTTCGGAGGACAGGTCATCACAACACTATGTTAGGTAGAGTATAAAACCTTATCATCAGATTCTCAGCTAGTTTAAGTCAATGTATTCTGTGTGTTCCGCTGAAGCCAATGAAACTAAACACACTATCATAGGAAAGAGATATTTCAGCACGCCTCAGACCTGGAAAACTATCTTGAAAAATGCCCGTAACTTTTAACACACTTCCCACGATCTCTCAACAGCGAGCAGTAGTAAGACCCTAACAGTTACTTGCAACCTATTTCTTGCATAGCATTCATTTTTATTTTAATTTTAAAAGGGGCAACTAATAAATAAGATTTTTGCAGCTACTCACAAAAATCAATAAGCAAAGACATTTGTTCCAAGACTTAAATTTCTTGTATAATTTAAAAAACTAGCAAAGCTCTGTAAAGTAAAATAGATACATTTACCTACTAATGTAGGAAACTACAGACAAACTTCAGGAAATGACCAAAGGTGCAGAGGATAGGCTAATGCCTATTAGCATTAGGTAGAAAAACAAGGTAAAAAAGGTAGAAATGCCTATTAGCATTAAGGTACAACAACAACAACAACAACAACAACAACAACAACACCCCAGAAGTTCTACAGAAAAATGAGTGAGCAGCCCACAGCACTGGCAGACAACAGATTTTTTTATCCCCGCTTCCTCCACCCCTTCTTCTTATCCCCCCACCCCCGTTTTTTTTTAAAGGAAATAATTATTCTATTCTGAAACATATTGTCAGTGATGCAGTTGAAGCCAAAAGTTTAAATGAGTTCAGGAGAGGATTAACCGAATTCTAAGACATGTGCCAACACAACCGCTATAGAAAGCATCTGCATCACGGTGAAATGCAAACAGCTACTCTGAGAACGACACATTATTCTTCACTAAATTTGCCTTTTACCCTGTTGTGTAGTTACTAATGTTGAAAAGAGTCACTGCTGTGCAAGAAACTAAAACTTACAGCGCTTCATGCTCGGAGAGAACTGTGGCCCATCAGCTCGTGGCTGTGAAGCCTTACAACTTAACACGTTGCAGTTGCACACCAACAAGTTCTGAGGCGGACTGCTGACTGTATTCAATAGTCACAGCTTATGTAGGAGGATATGATAAACTTGACTTATTTGCCTTTAACCGATGCTCCAAATATTTTAAAGTCGTTCTTAAAGCAGGTTACTGGTTTGATTACCCTTCATACAAAATCCTCCTTCAAATGGAGGTTTCTCTTCTCTTCTTTTCAGATTTAAGGCATGAACAGAAACCACACCTGCATCATCACTGAAATCAGTGCCTATTTTTCAATAAACTTTAGCAGCATCAGAATTCGTCCTCAAGTACCGTTCATAAAGCAAATGCTTCATTCTTCAAAACTTTTTTTAGCAAAGGTTAGTAATGCAGTACCACAGACTCCCACGCCCAGTCACGCATGTTCTTCCCGAGACTGTTACGCAGCTTCGTATTTTAAAAATCGCCATCCTAACTGCGTACCTGATACTACTGGTTCTCCCCTTTTTAAAGTCTGATGTTAAGGAAAAGCTGCAAGTCCTACAAAACCAGGCAGACTTGCTTGTTCTTGCCAAAGAGAAAAAGGTTAAGCATTATTAAAAAATAAGACTATTGCCTACCTTTAAGTATCCATAAAGCTACCAACACGAACCGTATGGTGGCTTGTTAGCATCGCTATTTGAACACGGGCATGCAAAATGTCCTTCAGTTAAATTCCCAACTCTATGAATTAATTGGTGGGCAATTCCCCAAGGATAAAACGTCTATCAAAAGCCAACAGTAAGCCAGAAATATCTTTCCGTTTCATAGGGTAAAAAAAATGATACAGTGAATCCTGAAAAAAGAAATCGATATTAGACCGGGAACGCCTATATAGTTATAGGGCAAGTAATAAAACATTTAGTGTTTTGATTTTTTTCTTTTTATTTATGTCATCACAATAGTTAGACAAACATGGAAACATTTGCAACAGCAATACTTGGGCCACTTTAAAATCTTGGTAACACTGAAATACAGGGCAGCAAAAACTAATGATGTGGGGAGGGGACTTTAGGTCTTCTTATTTTCATACACATTCACACACACACACACTCCACAACTCCAAAGAGCTATCTTAACTATGTCTGCCAGTAAACGGAAATAGTAGGCAGAAAGGAACCATATCTATACTAAGACAGTTAGCTGTGCCGTAAAACTGAAGATCACTGCAACCAGTGCCATCTTAAAGAAGAAAAAAACCCAACAACAACAACCAAAAAACCTGAAAGGAACCATCACTGTGCATGTCATAAGCATGAAGTTATTTTAACCTGATGACTACTCTGCCCTCTACTTTAAGCATCATGAAGTTTTTATGTATTTTCAAAGTCTAAGGTTATTATTTTAAATGGCCTACTTGTAGTGGCAGCCCAAGTAGCATTCTGGAGAACACCACAGTGCCCACAACTTCTACAGGTCAGTGCAGTCTGATCAAGCACTGCATTTCTAGGGGAGGAAAACAAAAAACCACTACCGCTCATTTATTCAGTTGAAAAGCTTATTACCTGCACCTTCCAAAGCAACAGGCTACAGGAACACTGAATGCAAAGTAAACCAGACCCATCTGGAATACTCTGACTCAGCCTCAGCTCCAAGTTACACATCTTTCATTTCGTATTTGAAGGGATTAACAGCATTTGGATGCACAGAAACTGTCTTTACAGTCATGTCTGCGGACCTCCGAGTCAAGAGTTAAAAATGTCTTCCTAAATTATAACAGTATTAGCAGTTCCTCTGAAAGGAGTGGAAAAAAAAACCACAACCAGGGAAGGAGGAAAGTGACACAAAACCAAGGTTTTTTTCCAGAGATAACAAAATCCTGAGAGAACAAGATGCTTGTGCTATCAGAATAAAAATCCCCAAAGAAACAAAAGAGTTTACCTTTCCCTTGGAAAAGTTACCTTTGAGTCAAGATCTGCTCTTTTTCTCTCCCAACCATGAAATCTCTCTTCAGCTTAAGACTGTCATCTACTGCAGTAGAAATTCAGTGCACACACTGGAACCTGGATAGAAACTTATTTAAAAAAAAAAAACCAAACAATACAATAGTATTACAGTGGCTAGAAATCTTTTACATATTCTGATGAAAAGACTCAACTTATTTCTAGGAAATAAAGTGTTTGGGGCCAAAGCCAACAGATGATGTTCATGTAAGGTAAAAAAATTTTTTTTTTTTTTTTTTTTTTTTTAAATTGATATATTGAAAAAAGCTGGAGAAGGAAGCGGGGACAGAAATGAAAAACCATTCAGGGAGTCAGTGGTATAGATTGTCACCATGCAACCTAAATATTGTAATTGCAGATCACATAGTCGGAACAAGCCAGTCAAAAGTAGCACACTCCCTGGGAGAGGGGCGGGAGTCTCTCTCCCCTTGTATTTCAAGCCAAGACCCAACTAGCAGAAGGCAGCTTTTCTGTCAGATAAAGCAAGGCAAAAGGATCACGTACAGCAACTTCCTTGCAGCCTCTTGCTCCTGAGCACCCTTCTTCACCTCTTTCTTTCTTTCTTTCTTCTGGTGATGGGAAGGCAAAGCATGTTCTGCTCCTGTGAGCCCATATGGCTTGTCCCTATAGTCACAGCAGGCACCTGTGATTCCTCTCCGAAGACATTTACGCATAGAAGTCAGTTGAGTGGTGTGTTACGGAAGCATAAGCTGCAGTGGACGTGATTTTGAATCAGTTATTGTTTTGCCCATCATGATAAAATAAAACCGGCAATTTCTTACTTTATAGAAATCCTCCTAAAGTAGTAGTTGCCCCCAATAGCTGTCAAGTTTTTGTATCACAGGAGAACAAATGCAGCCAAAAGAACATTTTCTCTAAAAGGACCGCTCCGAACTACACAAGCAGGCAGGCACAGGCAGCTCCCAATTTAGTTAAGGGTACGTACACAGCACCACTTAGTGGTGCAAGCGGAGTCACCGCTGACAGGAATGAGAAGCTTGAACACCAACCTTCCCGCCCCGGCCCCCTGGACATGAACGATGCCTGGTCTGTCTGTCCTCACTCGCAAAATACCACTACAATGCCTTTACTACAAGAGAGTACATCTGCCAAGCAAAACAAGTCCAAGAGTGCTGAACCTCAAGGCCAGCAGAACCAACGGCTGCTGAGCATCAAACAGATGCATCCACTCTGAAGAGCTTTCAGAATTCTACAGCACTCTACCACATGGTTTCTGGCGACACAGCCTGAAGCAGGGTTTAAACAAATGATCCAGCTTAGTATCTGCCTGTAGTGCAAAGAATAGCAATCTCTTGGCTCACGATTTGGGTTTTATATAGACTTGAGCCATAAACAAATGCAACAGATGTAGAAAAACTGAAGACCGACAGCAACTGGAACGTAACTATTCTTTTTCCACTCCATCAACCCGTTGGAAAACTAACTCACTCTGCACTTACGTAACTGAGCACAAAGAGAACAAAAAGAAAGGCTTTTATTCAGAAGAAATTAGTGTGTCTTTACAGGAAAGTAACGGTTTCAACTTACAAAACCAGCATCATCATTAGTGATGCACCTTTCCTGAAGGGGAAATCCTTCTCTTTTAGCAAATGTCAATTCCAAGAGCCTGTAAACAAAAACAAACAAGCAACCCACACCATTACCCCACAAAAGCTCTGTTTAGATTACACACACACACACACACACACACATATATATATATATATAAAAAACCCATGTCTTCACAGATGACAACTGTATCAATTTATACTTCAGGTCCTTCTCCTCCAGGAACCACCTATAAAAGACGACGACAATTTTGTGTTTGTGCCATAGGTCCGAGTTTTACAAACCCATACATGACAGTTCTTGCTTTACAACAATTTAGCAGATGGAGACTTCACCGGTAGACCACAAAAGCGGTTTTTCGATTCAATATTATCTTCCTCTCCCAACAGTGGAAGCCAGTTATTGCCAGAGAAGCACAGGACAGAACCTCCAAAACACAAAGAATGTTTAACAAAACACAGAGGAGTTCCTAGATAACAAACATTTTGGTTTTTGTCTTTGGTATTCACCTCAAGGAAATGATTCTGTCTAGAAACACTACAGCTCATTTTTAAAAGGACAAAGAACATCCTTCCTTTCGTGAATAATTTCTCCAATTGCTGATTCCTCCCCAGACTGTCACGGTACTGGGAAGTTGGTTTCCTCTTTCCAACTTCTATCAGTAAGCAGAGCTCAAAAACTGATAAAGAGCCTGAAGCCTTCTACAGGCAGCAGGGAGTCATTTTCCAGGGAAGAAAGTAAAGAACTGAACAACGGAAAAAGAAATACAAAAGGAAAAACATGAATAAGGGAAAAAAGAAGAGGATAACCATTGCTTTTACTGATCCATTCTTAATAGTTAGCTGAGCACTTCTAAAGAGGAAGAACTTTGCTGCTTTCAGGACCGAAGTAAGAAAAAGTCTAAAGCATAGTCTTCCTGACATGGGAGACGCGTCCGCAAGAGAGGCACACGGTCCGATACAGAAACGTATCTACGTCTCGCTGAAAATTTGCACTCTAAGCATCACCAGCTTCTGCTTCAAGCGCAGTATACCACCAGCTTAACCGGATGGTAGTAATTTTACCCCATACAAGAAGTCAGAACACGCGCTATCCTTTAAGGAGGCAGAACAATAACCAAAGCAGAAAAAGGCTTAGAAATTAAGGCAAGATGGCACTTGCTCAGACACACAGTGAGGAGGTGCAAGGTGGGAAAGACAGCAAAATGGAGATTGTTCCTCGTTCACACAGAGCTGATTTCGACTCGAGTTGGTCGTCCTCTCCTCTTCCCACAAAATTAGGAATGCTTTTACGCAGGAAGTCCTGACTTTGTAGCCATCTATGCCGACAAAAAAAAACTATTCTAGGTCTGCTCTTGTGGTATTTAGGAAGTTGCAGAATTCAGCTTAGGGATGCATAATCACAGTATTTAATTACTGTTGCAGTACTGACCTACATACACCAGCAGATAATAAACTAAAAATCATAGTGCTTCTGATTTGGTATAAGCCAACAGACCTCCAGATTTTTTTCAGAGCACGTAAAGGTACAGCTCTCTGGGCATCACACGGTAATCGTAACTGCCAAATGACTTGACAAGCTTGTAAACATCCAAACTGCTGCAAACACATCTATACATACAATAATGGATAAAACGTAGATGCATTCCACCTACACGCTTATGCAGGCAAACACTCGTGAGTTAAAAGCCACTGTATGAACCAGTTTACGAAGCGCTTAACAAAGCCAGTGATTCCCTTGCACACCTGAAGACCAGAAAAACATTCACCAAAATAAAGTTAGGGACATGCTCTTTTTTATTTTTCTTGGTTTTTTTTAAACTGTAACGTGTACTAAGACAGCAAGATCACTTTTCCAGCATCATTCATACACACATATGCCCCAGAAGCTACTTGAAATTACCTTGTGTAGTGGAATTGTCTGGAAAGCTCAGCTTAAAGTAGTTGAGCTCAGTTACTGATTGATTTACAGGTACAGAAAATAAATGCATGCAGCATTTTAACAATGCTGACTTACCAGTGTTATGTTATTTCCATTTAGCAAAATCTGGTCTAGCTTTGCGATTCTTCTGCCCTCAGACGGAATCTCACTGAAGCAGCATTAAAAAAAAAATAAGTAAGAACAGATAACCAGGGACAACAATTCCAGTTTTGATTACAGAATAAATCTCTACATTAAGATGGCAGTTGTCGGAACTAAGAAATAAATTGGCCACGCTGCAGCCCGATCTTGACAAATTGACCGCCTGGATAAAGAAAGCTATCTGGCAACTAAAAAGATCCATTGTCCTTTTCTGCTCAGGACACCTAAAGATACAGATTCACCCTCGAAATCGCGGCCATTTCTTGAATACCACCAATACTCAGAACAGGTTTCAAATAGCAACGTGGCAGGACAAAGTAATAAATACTTATCCTTAAGTCTGCTAACTTTCTAAACCTTTGCCTAGACCTTAAGGAAATGTAAAAACAAACAAACTACTGGAAAGTTCAACACACAATCCACGCAAAGTTAAGGCTATCAAGTAGGAACCTGATTACAAGTATAAGTCATGCAACAGCTACTCTATGACATGGATGTCCTGAACAGATCATCCTCTACAGTGTAAGTCCAAGGTACAAACCCTTCAGCTGGCAAGTATTCCAAAAATATAAAACCTCTTCGCTTACAGAGCTTACACAGCATTTTTCCCCAGGAAACCAAATGTTCAAGAGGAACAGGAGGCAGAAACAACACTTACAAATCTGTAACGTCTTCTAGCACCGTATCTGAAAATCCAGTTTCAAGGAAAATAAGGCCCCGAATTTAAAAATAAAACTATTTCCAGTTATTTCCATGTCACACCGAGCTGTGATTTTACCTGTAAAATAAAAAAATCAGAACAAGACAACTGATCCATACAAAAAAGGCTCTCCTATCCGGTGAACTCAAACCTCTCAAAAGCAGTAACATCACTGAGCTGGAGCATAAACTGGACGGCCTTAAACACCTCCATCAAAGGATACGGACAAAGTCATCACGTCCTATAAGTGGTCCCACAATTTCTGATCGCTCTTCATCACAACATGAACGCGTGCGTGGACCTACGCATTTGTCCACAAGTTCTGTAGATTGAAAGGCACAAGAGATTGCTTTGTAGAACATACATGTTTTCCAGCAAAAACCTTAACATTGTGGCGGCAAAAAAAGTCATTGCCGCGGGCACTGGTAAAAAGCACAGAAAGAAGGGGGAAAAAAAGAGACAGGAAAAAAAAAAACCCCACAGTAAAAAAACCGCTTCCTCAACTGCTGCCGGTAGGTACCTCCACAAGTTCCTGTGGCCGCAGGAACACGTTCCCTCCGCCGAGAGCCTCCCTCCACCTCGGTGCCGCCGGGCCGCAGCACATCACCGCGGGTCTGCCGAGCGCCAACGCTCGTCCCCAGCCGGCCTTTGCAAACCTCCTTTGCCCGGAGCCAACCCCCCCGCTCGCTGCCCGCGCCGGAGACCGGGACGCCCCAGCGCCTCTCCGCCGCCGCGGGCAGGGGCCGCGCCGCTGACAGGCCCGGCCGCGGCTCCCGAGCGGCGGGAAGCCCCGCGGCCTCAGGCGGACGCCTGACTGACGAGCCCGGAGGGCCGCCGCGCCCGCAGCCCCAGCCCCTCAGCCCCAGCCCCTCAGCCCCGGCCCGGCGAGGATTTTTCCCTCGCCGGCCAACAACGCCGGACGCTGCGGCCAGACCCACGCACTTCACCGCGGCTGCGAAGGCGACGGGCTTCGCCGCCCGCCACCGCGCCGACGCGGGGGGGTGGCGCGGGGCCGCCCGGCCCGGCCCGGCCCGGCCCGGCCCCTGCCTCTGCGCGCCGGCCCCCTCGCCCCATCCAGCCGAGCCGCTCGCCCTCCCTCGCCTCCCGCCACCTCCGCACAGCCCCGCACCCCCGGGGTGAGCTGAGCTGATGGGCTGAGCTACAGCCTCCCCAGAAACCTCTGCCCTGACACCAGAGTCTCTGAAAACAGTTTCTGACCTCTTTTGGCACGTCACAGGATAGTAACCCAAACCACAAGACCATGTCTCTCCTACTTTGCTCTGTTGCAGAAGAATCTCAGCTTGCAAAGCACATCAGTTTTCCGTAACACAGATAACCAGGGTTCACACAGTCAGACTTTTCAGTTAGAAGGCCACAGAAAGAATCATAAAGAGACCGAGTATCTTTTCCTTAAACATCCTGTTTACAGACAGCTATGTTACCTCCAAGTGCTATGACAGTTACTTTCTCTAAAACTATCTTCCATTTAGTTTTCCTTCCCCCCACCCCCCCGAAAACAATCTTATAGCTTAATCCTTATAGGATTTTTTTCAAGTTTTGGTTTTTTCTAACGAGTATCAACACATGAAAACTCGAAATAGTTTCAGGAAGGTCAGTATTTGCTACAGTTGCACTTGATCCAACATCCCACTTTTTTTTCCAACAACCAAACCCGTTCAACCAAGTTTCTTTCAAGAGCCATACAGGAGAAAGTACAGATTCTGCTCTGTCTGCTAACAAGCAGGCAAAGGAACTGCTACCAATTTGAAAACTATAGAGGCTCTGCTGTGCCCATTTTGAACCGGGGAACAAAAATAGCCCTTCCTGTTTCAATATTTAGGTCCACTTTTTCTCATTTGCAAAGCAGATCCACTGCCTTGGGAGACTGACCAGAATTACCTGGAACAAACTTTATTTTTGCCTAGGATCTGTTTGTTAGTTGAGAAAACAGTCACTACGTCTCTGTGATAATATGACACGATTTCATCACTACATTTCTGTCTCAAGGGGCCCAGTTGTATTTCATTTTCTAGTAACACAGTATCTGTCCAATTCCGGTCTCTGACTTAAGAGATGAGCAACGTGCAATTTCTTCAATGTCTACTTACCACGTGAGGAAGTCAACAAACCTCTTTCCACAGTTACAATCACTTTTCAAAGACATGACAGTTCGCTCCGGTCATCAACTGACCCTGAACAAGTTGCAAAATGTAAAAGGATCAATAAATGTGAGAAAGACCTTTGGTATGAGGGAACCCAGACAAACCGGTGCAGCAGCTTTCTTCCCTATTGATTGGAAGGGAATGCTGTTTGGCTGCTGCTTATACGGATAATCCACAAATTATTTGCTATTCTTCTCAGCCAAAGGGCTAAGGCAGTGCCATCAGCAACTTCATAATATACCCTGAAACAAGAAGCAGATATTACGGCTCCAACTCTGAGCAAACAGCATCAATGATTAAGACAGCTCTAACATGGAAGGCCTGGTAAGTGGCAGTGGTATAAGGCACTAGCAATTTATCAGGGCTCTCTTTCAAATGCTGGCATTTTCTGTGACTTGGATTTTGCCTATTATTATGAGATCATTACATCACCTATCACACAAGTGTAGCTTTGTTAACTTTCAAAGAAAAGCTGCTAGACAATATACAACACAAAGTTAGACAAGCGAGGGAAGTACACAGTGATTTCACAGGCAATCTGGAATCGGGCACCCGACTTGAATTCCTGGCTTTGAAAACCTCTCTCCAAATGACTTACCATCCTTTCACTAAGATCCAGCAGCAGTTCTCTCCGGTGCCTCATGCTCTTCTGTAGCCAGCCAAAGCCCACGGAGCTGCACTGTAAGCTTGAAGACCAGGGTGCCAGCTTCGTGTCCTATTTCTGTCACCCAGTCTTTACGTACCGTTTCTTGCTAATCAAAAGGCCCAGTGATTCCTCCTCACACATCACACTTGAGTTAGTACATCCAAGCATTATTTCTGCCGCGCTACATTTGCACGGATTAGCTGCTGAACCCTCCAGATGATGTACTGCTTTTCAAGAAGGGTGTAGTATAACTGGCGAGGGTCTACAGTAAGTCCAAGAGGGTGCTCAACGATGTACAGGAGTCTGACTTCAAAGCATAAATTGAAAAACAGCTGCTTAACCTGGAAAGGGCAATACTGAAGAGAAATAACAATGTTTAAACTCTAAAGGGTAGCTGTCTATAAGGAAGAACTTTTGTGTGCATCCACTGCACACAGTTACACGGAATCGTGGGGCTTAAATTACAACCTGAAAAACTTAGGGTATGTGGCAATCTTTGCAACAGTAGTAATAATTACAGGAAATGTTTAAGAATAAATTAGGCAAGCATTTGTCAAGAATGGTACAGAACGTTGATCATTCACCTCTAGAATGAGAGCAACGCTAGACTATCTTCAAAGGTTCTTCTTTCCCCACTGCTGTCCCTCTCCGTATTTCTACCCTCAAACACAAGCATCATCCCCAGCTGTGCACTTACAATTCTATCTGCATATGCACATGTCTAGAGATGCACATTTATTTCTTCGTTACACACAGCTGAAGGAGAGTACTCATAGGTAAGCCAATTTACATAAACAGCTTTTGAAAGTTAAACACCTCAGCTTCTTGCAAAGCGTTAGCCCAACAGAACACCAGGAGCGGTATGTAAATCCTTATGCCAAAACTGCGTTCTCTTAAATCTTATGAAAACCATTTCTAACATAAAGCCTGACCTGACTTGTCTATTTTCTGACACTCCCCTTCTCTGTCATCAGGTACTTATTAGATAGTAAAACAACTGACGGGGCAAACACCATAACTAGCACAATAGCTGACTTCCGTAGCAGTTGCATATCATGCCTGAATAAATGTGAGTTTAGTAGGTATATAGGTAGATACACATTCAGAAATGCACAAGAACTGAAAGGAGTAATCTGTAACTGGTAGACTAAGAACGCTGCAATAGCATGCAATGTAAATCAACATGCACCTACCTATAGGGAAGGGAAGTACAGAAACATTCTTCTAGATTAAAAAAAAAAAAAAATCCGCAGCAATGGTAGGAAAAGGTACTTGGAACGTGCCACTTTCAATCCACTGAAACAATGTCTGCAACAGCAGTAAGAACACTGGCAAACTACCTTCTCTGTTCCACAGGGCCTTGAAACCCATACGCATTGTCTGTTGCCACTTGCCGTTAGGAAACAAACGCGCTGCGATCAGTAGAAGCGTGTAGAACACCAAAAATGAAACTTTTGAGTATGTCACATGCAAGATCCTCATTCTCCATACAGTCTACAAGGTTACACAATTGTAAAATACTTTGTAAGAATGAGAATCCTGACGTTTGCCTTGGATTAAAAAAGTTTTAAAACTCCGTTTCAAGGTTTTTTTCCCAAGGGTTTTAGAAATAAAAGCATCTTGGTAAAGTGATTTTCACACACTGCACAGACACGAGCAGTGTTTCTCCCACTGCGAGAGGAGTATCAAAATACTCTTATCTAATACGTTATAGACAAGGGTGACCAAGGTCACAGGAGAATCTGTACTACTTTCCCACTGATTACAAGGAACGGGCCAGGTGCTTTGTGCCTCCTATGCAGCTGGAGCATGCAGTTGCCTGGTAACTTGTTCTGAGCTATTGCATCTTAATCACATATACATGGAGGAATATCAAGCTGACCGCTTAGGTTTATCAGCCAAAACAGTTTACAGCAACACAATAGTTTAGAGCAATTCAGGAAGTTTAACACTGAATTTAGGTATGTGCTTATATGGTTTGATGAACAGAACTTTTATAAATGAAAAGGAAACAACAGATGACTTTAGAGCATACAAAAGGTATAGTCTACAAACCAAATATCAATTATTAGCAATGTTTCCCTGTTCAAAGGGCATCATTTAATGTCTCAGACTCAACAAGCATGAACTGACAGACTGTTATGATTTGAAAATTTTAAAAAAGTTCTAATAGTGTGCCCAAAACGGAGGTGTTTCAGTGTTCAGGCTAGACTCGTTGTCTCCAGTAAATACGTATCTTAATTCTAACACAGGATAAAAAACGATTTATAAATTTCCTCTTGTAAAAATGAAACTGTTCCAATCACCCTGTTCACTCCTATTTAAGATATTAAATAGGGCAAATCAGAAGTAACTTGAACCAATCCCTCCCACCCAGCTATAAACCAGGACCATATACAGCCCCTGCAGACTACACAAGATCCTGTCTCATTCCAGCCATATCATTAGCATAAGCTGTGCAAACCCATGCAAATCAACAGGTTTTTCAGGCAGAAAAGCAGACTCCAACAGCAGTTAAGCCACTTCTTACAACTGACAAGGTCATACTTCCATCACTGATTATAGCACAAGAACAAAAAAAGAATGGGTCCTTATTGTCCTTCATGAACTTGAGGGGCTGCAAGAAACCAGTGAAGTTACAAGCCTGGATTCTGTAACGTCGCTATCAGCATAATTTCCAGATCAAAGATCCGGCCTCCTGTTAAGATCATCAAACATATTTTTGAGTTCGGAGGACCGGTCATCACAACACTATGTTAGGTAGAGTATAAAACCTTATCATCAGATTCTCAGCTAGTTTAAGTCAATGTATTCTGTGTGTTCCGCTGAAGCCAATGAAACTAAACACACTATCATAGGAAAGAGATATTTCAGCACGCCTCAGACCTGGAAAACTATCTTGAAAAATGCCCGTAACTTTTAACACACTTCCCACGATCTCTCAACAGCGAGCAGTAGTAAGACCCTAACAGTTACTTGCAACCTATTTCTTGCATAGCATTCATTTTTATTTTAATTTTAAAAGGGGCAACTAATAAATAAGATTTTTGCAGCTACTCACAAAAATCAATAAGCAAAGACATTTGTTCCAAGACTTAAATTTCTTGTATAATTTAAAAAACTAGCAAAGCTCTGTAAAGTAAAATAGATACATTTACCTACTAATGTAGGAAACTACAGACAAACTTCAGGAAATGACCAAAGGTGCAGAGGATAGGCTAATGCCTATTAGCATTAGGTAGAAAAACAAGGTAAAAAAGGTAGAAATGCCTATTAGCATTAAGGTACAACAACAACAACAACAACAACAACACCCCAGAAGTTCTACAGAAAAATGAGTGAGCAGCCCACAGCACTGGCAGACAACAGATTTTTTTATCCCCGCTTCCTCCACCCCTTCTTCTTATCCCCCCACCCCCGTTTTTTTTTAAAGGAAATAATTATTCTATTGTGAAACATATTGTCAGTGATGCAGTTGAAGCCAAAAGTTTAAATGAGTTCAGGAGAGGATTAACCGAATTCTAAGACATGTGCCAACACAACCGCTATAGAAAGCATCTGCATCACGGTGAAATGCAAACAGCTACTCTGAGAACGACACATTATTCTTCACTAAATTTGCCTTTTACCCTGTTGTGTAGTTACTAATGTTGAAAAGAGTCACTGCTGTGCAAGAAACTAAAACTTACAGCGCTTCATGCTGGGAGAGAACTGTGGCCCATCAGCTCGTGGCTGTGAAGCCTTACAACTTAACACGTTGCAGTTGCACACCAACAAGTTCTGAGGCGGACTGCTGACTGTATTCAATAGTCACAGCTTATGTAGGAGGATATGATAAACTTGACTTATTTGCCTTTAACCGATGCTCCAAATATTTTAAAGTCGTTCTTAAAGCAGGTTACTGGTTTGATTACCCTTCATACAAAATCCTCCTTCAAATGGAGGTTTCTCTTCTCTTCTTTTCAGATTTAAGGCATGAACAGAAACCACACCTGCATCATCACTGAAATCAGTGCCTATTTTTCAATAAACTTTAGCAGCATCAGAATTCGTCCTCAAGTACCGTTCATAAAGCAAATGCTTCATTCTTCAAAACTTTTTTTAGCAAAGGTTAGTAATGCTGTACCACAGACTCCCACGCCCAGTCACGCATGTTCTTCCCGAGACTGTTACGCAGCTTCGTATTTTAAAAATCGCCATCCTAACTGCGTACCTGATACTACTGGTTCTCCCCTTTTTAAAGTCTGATGTTAAGGAAAAGCTGCAAGTCCTACAAAACCAGGCAGACTTGCTTGTTCTTGCCAAAGAGAAAAAGGTTAAGCATTATTAAAAAATAAGACTATTGCCTACCTTTAAGTATCCATAAAGCTACCAACACGAACCGTATGGTGGCTTGTTAGCATCGCTATTTGAACACGGGCATGCAAAATGTCCTTCAGTTAAATTCCCAACTCTATGAATTAATTGGTGGGCAATTCCCCAAGGATAAAACGTCTATCAAAAGCCAACAGTAAGCCAGAAATATCTTTCCGTTTCATAGGGTAAAAAAAATGATACAGTGAATCCTGAAAAAAGAAATCGATATTAGACCAGGAACGCCTATATAGTTATAGGGCAAGTAATAAAACATTTAGTGTTTTGATTTTTTTCTTTTTATTTATGTCATCACAATAGTTAGACAAACATGGAAACATTTGCAACAGCAATACTTGGGCCACTTTAAAATCTTGGTAACACTGAAATACAGGGCAGCAAAAACTAATGATGTGGGGAGGGGACTTTAGGTCTTCTTATTTTCATACACATTCACACACACACACACTCCACAACTCCAAAGAGCTATCTTAACTATGTCTGCCAGTAAACGGAAATAGTAGGCAGAAAGGAACCATATCTATACTAAGACAGTTAGCTGTGCCGTAAAACTGAAGATCACTGCAACCAGTGCCATCTTAAAGAAGAAAAAAACCCAACAACAACAACCAAAAAACCTGAAAGGAACCATCACTGTGCATGTCATAAGCATGAAGTTATTTTAACCTGATGACTACTCTGCCCTCTACTTTAAGCATCATGAAGTTTTTATGTATTTTCAAAGTCTAAGGTTATTATTTTAAATGGCCTACTTGTAGTGGCAGCCCAAGTAGCATTCTGGAGAACACCACAGTGCCCACAACTTCTACAGGTCAGTGCAGTCTGATCAAGCACTGCATTTCTAGGGGAGGAAAACAAAAAACCACTACCGCTCATTTATTCAGTTGAAAAGCTTATTACCTGCACCTTCCAAAGCAACAGGCTACAGGAACACTGAATGCAAAGTAAACCAGACCCATCTGGAATACTCTGACTCAGCCTCAGCTCCAAGTTACACATCTTTCATTTCGTATTTGAAGGGATTAACAGCATTTGGATGCACAGAAACTGTCTTTACAGTCATGTCTGCGGACCTCCGAGTCAAGAGTTAAAAATGTCTTCCTAAATTATAACAGTATTAGCAGTTCCTCTGAAAGGAGTGGAAAAAAAAACCACAACCAGGGAAGGAGGAAAGTGACACAAAACCAAGGTTTTTTTCCAGAGATAACAAAATCCTGAGAGAACAAGATGCTTGTGCTATCAGAATAAAAATCCCCAAAGAAACAAAAGAGTTTACCTTTCCCTTGGAAAAGTTACCTTTGAGTCAAGATCTGCTCTTTTTCTCTCCCAACCATGAAATCTCTCTTCAGCTTAAGACTGTCATCTACTGCAGTAGAAATTCAG
The DNA here is from genome assembly GCF_929443795.1 of Astur gentilis. Classification (NCBI taxonomy): domain Eukaryota; kingdom Metazoa; phylum Chordata; class Aves; order Accipitriformes; family Accipitridae; genus Astur; species Astur gentilis. The sequence continues at coordinate 163,699 of NW_026061036.1, forward strand.
TGCACACACTGGAACCTGGATAGAAACTTATTTAAAAAAAAAAACAAACAATACAATAGTATTACAGTGGCTAGAAATCTTTTACATATTCTGATGAAAAGACTCAACTTATTTCTAGGAAATAAAGTGTTTGGGGCCAAAGCCAACAGATGATGTTCATGTAAGGTAAAAAAAAATTTTATTTTTTTTTTTTTTTTTAAATTGATATATTGAAAAAAGCTGGAGAAGGAAGCGGGGACAGAAATGAAAAACCATTCAGGGAGTCAGTGGTATAGATTGTCACCATGCAACCTAAATATTGTAATTGCAGATCACATAGTCGGAACAAGCCAGTCAAAAGTAGCACACTCCCTGGGAGAGGGGCGGGAGTCTCTCTCCCCTTGTATTTCAAGCCAAGACCCAACTAGCAGAAGGCAGCTTTTCTGTCAGATAAAGCAAGGCAAAAGGATCACGTACAGCAACTTCCTTGCAGCCTCTTGCTCCTGAGCACCCTTCTTCACCTCTTTCTTTCTTTCTTTCTTCTGGTGATGGGAAGGCAAAGCATGTTCTGCTCCTGTGAGCCCATATGGCTTGTCCCTATAGTCACAGCAGGCACCTGTGATTCCTCTCCGAAGACATTTACGCATAGAAGTCAGTTGAGTGGTGTGTTACGGAAGCATAAGCTGCAGTGGACGTGATTTTGAATCAGTTATTGTTTTGCCCATCATGATAAAATAAAACCGGCAATTTCTTACTTTATAGAAATTCTCCTAAAGTAGTAGTTGCCCCCAATAGCTGTCAAGTTTTTGTATCACAGGAGAACAAATGCAGCCAAAAGAACATTTTCTCTAAAAGGACCGCTCCGAACTACACAAGCAGGCAGGCACAGGCAGCTCCCAATTTAGTTAAGGGTACGTACACAGCACCACTTAGTGGTGCAAGCGGAGTCACCGCTGACAGGAATGAGAAGCTTGAACACCAACCTTCCCGCCCCGGCCCCCTGGACATGAACGATGCCTGGTCTGTCTGTCCTCACTCGCAAAATACCACTACAATGCCTTTACTACAAGAGAGTACATCTGCCAAGCAAAACAAGTCCAAGAGTGCTGAACCTCAAGGCCAGCAGAACCAACGGCTGCTGAGCATCAAACAGATGCATCCACTCTGAAGAGCTTTCAGAATTCTACAGCACTCTACCACATGGTTTCTGGCGACACAGCCTGAAGCAGGGTTTAAACAAATGATCCAGCTTAGTATCTGCCTGTAGTGCAAAGAATAGCAATCTCTTGGCTCACGATTTGGGTTTTATATAGACTTGAGCCATAAACAAATGCAACAGATGTAGAAAAACTGAAGACCGACAGCAACTGGAACGTAACTATTCTTTTTCCACTCCATCAACCCGTTGGAAAACTAACTCACTCTGCACTTACGTAACTGAGCACAAAGAGAACAAAAAGAAAGGCTTTTATTCAGAAGAAATTAGTGTGTCTTTACAGGAAAGTAACGGTTTCAACTTACAAAACCAGCATCATCATTAGTGATGCACCTTTCCTGAAGGGGAAATCCTTCTCTTTTAGCAAATGTCAATTCCAAGAGCCTGTAAACAAAAACAAACAAGCAACCCACACCATTACCCCACAAAAGCTCTGTTTACATTACACACACACACACACATATATATATATATATATATATAAAAAAAACCATGTCTTCACAGATGACAACTGTATCAATTTATACTTCAGGTCCTTCTCCTCCAGGAACCACCTATAAAAGACGACGACAATTTTGTGTTTGTGCCATAGGTCCGAGTTTTACAAACCCATACATGACAGTTCTTGCTTTACAACAATTTAGCAGATGGAGACTTCACCGGTAGACCACAAAAGCGGTTTTTCGATTCAATATTATCTTCCTCTCCCAACAGTGGAAGCCAGTTATTGCCAGAGAAGCACAGGACAGAACCTCCAAAACACAAAGAATGTTTAACAAAACACAGAGGAGTTCCTAGATAACAAACATTTTGGTTTTTGTCTTTGGTATTCACCTCAAGGAAATGATTCTGTCTAGAAACACTACAGCTCATTTTTAAAAGGACAAAGAACATCCTTCCTTTCGTGAATAATTTCTCCAATTGCTGATTCCTCCCCAGACTGTCATGGTACTGGGAAGTTGGTTTCCTCTTTCCAACTTCTATCAGTAAGCAGAGCTCAAAAACTGATAAAGAGCCTGAACCCTTCTACAGGCAGCAGGGAGTCATTTTCCAGGGAAGAAAGTAAAGAACTGAACAACGGAAAAAGAAATACAAAAGGAAAAACATGAATAAGGGAAAAAAGAAGAGGATAACCATTGCTTTTACTGATCCATTCTTAATAGTTAGCTGAGCACTTCTAAAGAGGAAGAACTTTGCTGCTTTCAGGACCGAAGTAAGAAAAAGTCTAAAGCATAGTCTTCCTGACATGGGAGACGCGTCCGCAAGAGAGGCACACGGTCCGATACAGAAACGTATCTACGTCTCGCTGAAAATTTGCACTCTAAGCATCACCAGCTTCTGCTTCAAGCGCAGTATACCACCAGCTTAACCGGATGGTAGTAATTTTACCCCATACAAGAAGTCAGAACACGCGCTATCCTTTAAGGAGGCAGAACAATAACCAAAGCAGAAAAAGGCTTAGAAATTAAGGCAAGATGGCACTTGCTCAGACACACAGTGAGGAGGTGCAAGGTGGGAAAGACAGCAAAATGGAGATTGTTCCTCGTTCACACAGAGCTGATTTCGACTCGAGTTGGTCGTCCTCTCCTCTTCCCACAAAATTAGGAATGCTTTTACGTAGGAAGTCCTGACTTTGTAGCCATCTATGCCGACAAAAAAAAACTATTCTAGGTCTGCTCTTGTGGTATTTAGGAAGTTGCAGAATTCAGCTTAGGGATGCATAATCACAGTATTTAATTACTGTTGCAGTACTGACCTACATACACCAGCAGATAATAAACTAAAAATCATAGTGCTTCTGATTTGGTATAAGCCAACAGACCTCCAGATTTTTTTCAGAGCACGTAAAGGTACAGCTCTCTGGGCATCACACGGTAATCGTAACTGCCAAATGACTTGACAAGCTTGTAAACATCCAAACTGCTGCAAACACATCTATACATACAATAATGGATAAAACGTAGATGCATTCCACCTACACGCTTATGCAGGCAAACACTCGTGAGTTAAAAGCCACTGTATGAACCAGCTTACGAAGCGCTTAACAAAGCCAGTGATTCCCTTGCACACCTGAAGACCAGAAAAACATTCACCAAAATAAAGTTAGGGACATGCTCTTTTTTATTTTTCTTGGTTTTTTTTAAACTGTAACGTGTACTAAGACAGCAAGATCACTTTTCCAGCGTCCTTCATACACACATATGCCCCAGAAGCTACTTGAAATTACCTTGTGTAGTGGAATTGTCTGGAAAGCTCAGCTTAAAGTAGTTGAGCTCAGTTACTGATTGATTTACAGGTACAGAAAATAAATGCATGCAGCATTTTAACAATGCTGACTTACCAGTGTTATGTTATTTCCATTTAGCAAAATCTGGTCTAGCTTTGCGATTCTTCTGCCCTCAGACGGAATCTCACTGAAGCAGCATTAAAAAAAAAATAAGTAAGAACAGATAACCAGGGACAACAATTCCAGTTTTGATTACAGAATAAATCTCTACATTAAGATGGCAGTTGTCGGAACTAAGAAATAAATTGGCCACGCTGCAGCCCGATCTTGACAAATTGACCGCCTGGATAAAGAAAGCTATCTGGCAACTAAAAAGATCCATTGTCCTTTTCTGCTCAGGACACCTAAAGATACAGATTCACCCTCGAAATCGCGGCCATTTCTTGAATACCACCAATACTCAGAACAGGTTTCAAATAGCAACGTGGCAGGACAAAGTAATAAATACTTATCCTTAAGTCTGCTAACTTTCTAAACCTTTGCCTAGACCTTAAGGAAATGTAAAAACAAACAAACTACTGGAAAGTTCAACACACAATCCACGCAAAGTTAAGGCTATCAAGTAGGAACCTGATTACAAGTATAAGTCATGCAACAGCTACTCTATGACATGGATGTCCTGAACAGATCATCCTCTACAGTGTAAGTCCAAGGTACAAACCCTTCAGCTGGCAAGTATTCCAAAAATATAAAACCTCTTCGCTTACAGAGCTTACACAGCATTTTTCCCCAGGAAACCAAATGTTCAAGAGGAACAGGAGGCAGAAACAACACTTACAAATCTGTAACGTCTTCTAGCACCGTATCTGAAAATCCAGTTTCAAGGAAAATAAGGCCCCGAATTTAAAAATAAAACTATTTCCAGTTATTTCCATGTCACACCGAGCTGTGATTTTACCTGTAAAATAAAAAAATCAGAACAAGACAACTGATCCATACAAAAAAGGCTCTCCTATCCGGTGAACTCAAACCTCTCAAAAGCAGTAACATCACTGAGCTGGAGCATAAACTGGACGGCCTTAAACACCTCCATCAAAGGATACGGACAAAGTCATCACGTCCTATAAGTGGTCCCACAATTTCTGATCGCTCTTCATCACAACATGAACGCGTGCGTGGACCTACGCATTTGTCCACAAGTTCTGTAGATTGAAAGGCACAAGAGATTGCTTTGTAGAACATACATGTTTTCCAGCAAAAACCTTAACATTGTGGCGGCAAAAAAAGTCATTGCCGCGGGCACTGGTAAAAAGCACAGAAAGAAGGGGGAAAAAAAGAGACAGGAAAAAAAAAAACCCCACAGTAAAAAAACCGCTTCCTCAACTGCTGCCGGTAGGTACCTCCACAAGTTCCTGTGGCCGCAGGAACACGTTCCCTCCGCCGAGAGCCTCCCTCCACCTCGGTGCCGCCGGGCCGCAGCACATCACCGCGGGTCTGCCGAGCGCCAACGCTCGTCCCCAGCCGGCCTTTGCAAACCTCCTTTGCCCGGAGCCAACCCCCCCGCTCGCTGCCCGCGCCGGAGACCGGGACGCCCCAGCGCCTCTCCGCCGCCGCGGGCAGGGGCCGCGCCGCTGACAGGCCCGGCCGCGGCTCCCGAGCGGCGGGAAGCCCCGCGGCCTCAGGCGGACGCCTGACTGACGAGCCCGGAGGGCCGCCGCGCCCGCAGCCCCAGCCCCTCAGCCCCAGCCCCTCAGCCCCGGCCCGGCGAGGATTTTTCCCTCGCCGGCCAACAACGCCGGACGCTGCGGCCAGACCCACGCACTTCACCGCGGCTGCGAAGGCGACGGGCTTCGCCGCCCGCCACCGCGCCGACGCGGGGGGGTGGCGCGGGGCCGCCCGGCCCCTGCCTCTGCGCGCCGGCCCCCTCGCCCCATCCAGCCGAGCCGCTCGCCCTCCCTCGCCTCCCGCCACCTCCGCACAGCCCCGCACCCCCGGGGTGAGCTGAGCTGATGGGCTGAGCTACAGCCTCCCCAGAAACCTCTGCCCTGACACCAGAGTCTCTGAAAACAGTTTCTGACCTCTTTTGGCACGTCACAGGATAGTAACCCAAACCACAAGACCATGTCTCTCCTACTTTGCTCTGTTGCAGAAGAATCTCAGCTTGCAAAGCACATCAGTTTTCCGTAACACAGATAACCAGGGTTCACACAGTCAGACTTTTCAGTTAGAAGGCCACAGAAAGAATCATAAAGAGACCGAGTATCTTTTCCTTAAACATCCTGTTTACAGACAGCTATGTTACCTCCAAGTGCTATGACAGTTACTTTCTCTAAAACTATCTTCCATTTAGTTTTCCTTCCCCCCACCCCCCCGAAAACAATCTTATAGCTTAATCCTTATAGGATTTTTTTCAAGTTTTGGTTTTTTCTAACGAGTATCAACACATGAAAACTCGAAATAGTTTCAGGAAGGTCAGTATTTGCTACAGTTGCACTTGATCCAACATCCCACTTTTTTTTCCAACAACCAAACCCGTTCAACCAAGTTTCTTTCAAGAGCCATACAGGAGAAAGTACAGATTCTGCTCTGTCTGCTAACAAGCAGGCAAAGGAACTGCTACCAATTTGAAAACTATAGAGGCTCTGCTGTGCCCATTTTGAACCGGGGAACAAAAATAGCCCTTCCTGTTTCAATATTTAGGTCCACTTTTTCTCATTTGCAAAGCAGATCCACTGCCTTGGGAGACTGACCAGAATTACCTGGAACAAACTTTATTTTTGCCTAGGATCTGTTTGTTAGTTGAGAAAACAGTCACTACGTCTCTGTGATAATATGACACGATTTCATCACTACATTTCTGTCTCAAGGGGCCCAGTTGTATTTCATTTTCTAGTAACACAGTATCTGTCCAATTCCGGTCTCTGACTTAAGAGATGAGCAACGTGCAATTTCTTCAATGTCTACTTACCACGTGAGGAAGTCAACAAACCTCTTTCCACAGTTACAATCACTTTTCAAAGACATGACAGTTCGCTCCGGTCATCAACTGACCCTGAACAAGTTGCAAAATGTAAAAGGATCAATAAATGTGAGAAAGACCTTTGGTATGAGGGAACCCAGACAAACCGGTGCAGCAGCTTTCTTCCCTATTGATTGGAAGGGAATGCTGTTTGGCTGCTGCTTATACGGATAATCCACAAATTATTTGCTATTCTTCTCAGCCAAAGGGCTAAGGCAGTGCCATCAGCAACTTCATAATATACCCTGAAACAAGAAGCAGATATTACGGCTCCAACTCTGAGCAAACAGCATCAATGATTAAGACAGCTCTAACATGGAAGGCCTGGTAAGTGGCAGTGGTATAAGGCACTAGCAATTTATCAGGGCTCTCTTTCAAATGCTGGCATTTTCTGTGACTTGGATTTTGCCTATTATTATGAGATCATTACATCACCTATCACACAAGTGTAGCTTTGTTAACTTTCAAAGAAAAGCTGCTAGACAATATACAACACAAAGTTAGACAAGCGAGGGAAGTACACAGTGATTTCACAGGCAATCTGGAATCGGGCACCCGACTTGAATTCCTGGCTTTGAAAACCTCTCTCCAAATGACTTACCATCCTTTCACTAAGATCCAGCAGCAGTTCTCTCCGGTGCCTCATGCTCTTCTGTAGCCAGCCAAAGCCCACGGAGCTGCACTGTAAGCTTGAAGACCAGGGTGCCAGCTTCGTGTCCTATTTCTGTCACCCAGTCTTTACGTACCGTTTCTTGCTAATCAAAAGGCCCAGTGATTCCTCCTCACACATCACACTTGAGTTAGTACATCCAAGCATTATTTCTGCCGCGCTACATTTGCACGGATTAGCTGCTGAACCCTCCAGATGATGTACTGCTTTTCAAGAAGGGTGTAGTATAACTGGCGAGGGTCTACAGTAAGTCCAAGAGGGTGCTCAACGATGTACAGGAGTCTGACTTCAAAGCATAAATTGAAAAACAGCTGCTTAACCTGGAAAGGGCAATACTGAAGAGAAATAACAATGTTTAAACTCTAAAGGGTAGCTGTCTATAAGGAAGAACTTTTGTGTGCATCCACTGCACACAGTTACACGGAATCGTGGGGCTTAAATTACAACCTGAAAAACTTAGGGTATGTGGCAATCTTTGCAACAGTAGTAATAATTACAGGAAATGTTTAAGAATAAATTAGGCAAGCATTTGTCAAGAATGGTACAGAACGTTGATCATTCACCTCTAGAATGAGAGCAACGCTAGACTATCTTCAAAGGTTCTTCTTTCCCCACTGCTGTCCCTCTCCGTATTTCTACCCTCAAACACAAGCATCATCCCCAGCTGTGCACTTACAATTCTATCTGCATATGCACATGTCTAGAGATGCACATTTATTTCTTCGTTACACACAGCTGAAGGAGAGTACTCATAGGTAAGCCAATTTACATAAACAGCTTTTGAAAGTTAAACACCTCAGCTTCTTGCAAAGCGTTAGCCCAACAGAACACCAGGAGCGGTATGTAAATCCTTATGCCAAAACTGCGTTCTCTTAAATCTTATGAAAACCATTTCTAACATAAAGCCTGACCTGACTTGTCTATTTTCTGACACTCCCCTTCTCTGTCATCAGGTACTTATTAGATAGTAAAACAACTGACGGGGCAAACACCATAACTAGCACAATAGCTGACTTCCGTAGCAGTTGCATATCATGCCTGAATAAATGTGAGTTTAGTAGGTATATAGGTAGATACACATTCAGAAATGCACAAGAACTGAAAGGAGTAATCTGTAACTGGTAGACTAAGAACGCTGCAATAGCATGCAATGTAAATCAACATGCACCTACCTATAGGGAAGGGAAGTACAGAAACATTCTTCTGGATTAAAAAAAAAAAAAAATCCGCAGCAATGGTAGGAAAAGGTACTTGGAACGTGCCACTTTCAATCCACTGAAACAATGTCTGCAACAGCAGTAAGAACACTGGCAAACTACCTTCTCTGTTCCACAGGGCCTTGAAACCCATACGCATTGTCTGTTGCCACTTGCCGTTAGGAAACAAACGCGCTGCGATCAGTAGAAGCGTGTAGAACACCAAAAATGAAACTTTTGAGTATGTCACATGCAAGATCCTCATTCTCCATACAGTCTACAAGGTTACACAATTGTAAAATACTTTGTAAGAATGAGAATCCTGACGTTTGCCTTGGATTAAAAAAGTTTTAAAACTCCGTTTCAAGGTTTTTTTCCCAAGGGTTTTAGAAATAAAAGCATCTTGGTAAAGTGATTTTCACACACTGCACAGACACGAGCAGTGTTTCTCCCACTGCGAGAGGAGTATCAAAATACTCTTATCTAATACGTTATAGACAAGGGTGACCAAGGTCACAGGAGAATCTGTACTACTTTCCCACTGATTACAAGGAACGGGCCAGGTGCTTTGTGCCTCCTATGCAGCTGGAGCATGCAGTTGCCTGGTAACTTGTTCTGAGCTATTGCATCTTAATCACATATACATGGAGGAATATCAAGCTGACCGCTTAGGTTTATCAGCCAAAACAGTTTACAGCAACACAATAGTTTAGAGCAATTCAGGAAGTTTAACACTGAATTTAGGTATGTGCTTATATGGTTTGATGAACAGAACTTTTATAAATGAAAAGGAAACAACAGATGACTTTAGAGCATACAAAAGGTATAGTCTACAAACCAAATATCAATTATTAGCAATGTTTCCCTGTTCAAAGGGCATCATTTAATGTCTCAGACTCAACAAGCATGAACTGACAGACTGTTATGATTTGAAAATTTTAAAAAAGTTCTAATAGTGTGCCCAAAACGGAGGTGTTTCAGTGTTCAGGCTAGACTCGTTGTCTCCAGTAAATACGTATCTTAATTCTAACACAGGATAAAAAACGATTTATAAATTTCCTCTTGTAAAAATGAAACTGTTCCAATCACCCTGTTCACTCCTATTTAAGATATTAAATAGGGCAAATCAGAAGTAACTTGAACCAATCCCTCCCACCCAGCTATAAACCAGGACCATATACAGCCCCTGCAGACTACACAAGATCCTGTCTCATTCCAGCCATATCATTAGCATAAGCTGTGCAAACCCATGCAAATCAACAGGTTTTTCAGGCAGAAAAGCAGACTCCAACAGCAGTTAAGCCACTTCTTACAACTGACAAGGTCATACTTCCATCACTGATTATAGCACAAGAACAAAAAAGAATGGGTCTTTATTGTCCTTCATGAACTTGAGGGGCTGCAAGAAACCAGTGAAGTTACAAGCCTGGATTCTGTAACGTCGCTATCAGCATAATTTCCAGATCAAAGATCCGGCCTCCTGTTAAGATCATCAAACATATTTTTGAGTTCGGAGGACAGGTCATCACAACACTATGTTAGGTAGAGTATAAAACCTTATCATCAGATTCTCAGCTAGTTTAAGTCAATGTATTCTGTGTGTTCCGCTGAAGCCAATGAAACTAAACACACTATCATAGGAAAGAGATATTTCAGCACGCCTCAGACCTGGAAAACTATCTTGAAAAATGCCCGTAACTTTTAACACACTTCCCACGATCTCTCAACAGCGAGCAGTAGTAAGACCCTAACAGTTACTTGCAACCTATTTCTTGCATAGCATTCATTTTTATTTTAATTTTAAAAGGGGCAACTAATAAATAAGATTTTTGCAGCTACTCACAAAAATCAATAAGCAAAGACATTTGTTCCAAGACTTAAATTTCTTGTATAATTTAAAAAACTAGCAAAGCTCTGTAAAGTAAAATAGATACATTTACCTACTAATGTAGGAAACTACAGACAAACTTCAGGA
>NW_026061037.1:0-23392 GCF_929443795.1 Astur gentilis
GGCGGGGCCTGTGGGGCGCGTCATGGCGGAGCCGGGGCCTCTGGTGTGGGCCCGGTTGTACTGGGGCGGGACTGGTTTATACTGGTTTGAGTGCGGTTAAACTGGTTTGGCCCCAATTTGAACTGGTTTGGCCCCAATTAAACTGGTTTGGCCCCACTTTAAACTGGTTTCACCCCAGTTCATACTGGTTTAAGCCCAGTTTAAACTGGTTTCCCCCATTTAAACTGGTTTCACCCCAGTTCATACTGGTTTAAGCCCAGTTTAAACTGGTTTCCCCCATTTAAACTGGTTTCACCCCAACTCACACCGGTTTAACCCCATTTAAACTGGTTCCAGTCCAGTTAAACTGGTTTCAGCCGCTTTACACTGGTTTCACCTGATTTAAACTGGTTTCATCCCAGTTCATACTGGTTTAAGCCCAGTTTAAACTGGTTTCCCCCATTTAAACTGGTTTCAACCCAGTTCATACTGGTTTAACCCCTTTTAAACTGGTTCCAGTCCAGTTAAACTGGTTTCAGCCGCTTTAAACTGGTTTAACCTGATTTAAACTGGTTTCACCTGATTTAAACTGGTTTCACCCCAGTTCATACTGGTTTAAGCCCAGTTTAAACTGGTTTCCCCCATTTAAACTGGTTTCACCCCAACTCACACCGGTTTAACCCCATTTAAACTGGTTCTAGTCCAGTTAAACTGGTTTCAGCCTCTTTAAACTGGTTTGGCCCCAAGTTAAACTGGGTTGACCCAATTTAAACTGGTTTAACTCCCAATTCATACTGGTTTCACTCCATTTAAACTGGTCTGGCCCCGATTCAAACTGGTTTTGCTCCTTACAAACTGCTTTAACCCCAAGATAAACTGGTTCCAGTCCAGTTAAACTGGTTTCAGCCGCTTTAAACTGGTTTCACCTGATTTAAACTGGTTTCACCCCCAGTTCATACTGGTTTAAGCCCAGTTTAAACTGGTTTCCCCCATTTAAACTGGTTTCACCCCAGTTCATACTGGTTTAACCCCTTTTAAACTGGTTCCAGTCCAGTTAAACTGGTTTCAGCCGCTTTAAACTGGTTTAACCTGATTTAAACTGGTTTCACCTGATTTAAACTGGTTTCACCCCAGTTCATACTGGTTTAAGCCCAGTTTAAACTGGTTTCCCCCATTTAAACTGGTTTCACCCCAACTCACACCGGTTTAACCCCATTTAAACTGGTTCTAGTCCAGTTAAACTGGTTTCAGCCTCTTTAAACTGGTTTGGCCCCAAGTTAAACTGGGTTGACCCAATTTAAACTGGTTTAACTCCCAATTCATACTGGTTTCACTCCATTTAAACTGGTCTGGCCCCGATTCAAACTGGTTTTGCTCCTTACAAACTGCTTTAACCCCAAGATAAACTGGTTCCAGTCCAGTTAAACTGGTTTCAGCCGCTTTAAACTGGTTTCACCTGATTTAAACTGGTTTCACCCCAGTTCATACTGGTTTAAGCCCAGTTTAAACTGGTTTCCCCCATTTAAACTGGCTTCACCCCAGTTCATACTGGTTTAACCCCTTTTAAACTGGTTCCAGTCCAGTTAAACTGGTTTCAGCTGCTTTAAACTGGTTTGGCCCCAAGTTAAACTGGGTTGACCCAATTTAAACTGGTTTAACCCCATTTAAACTGGTTTAACCCCCCTCAAACTGGTTTAACTCCCAATTCATACTGGCTTTGCCCATTTTAAACTGGTTTCATCCCATTCAAACCGGTTTAACCCCATTTAAACTGGTTCCACCCTCTTTAAACCAGTTTAACTCCCAATTCATACTGGTTTAACTCCCAATTCATACTGGTTTCACCCATTTTAAACAGGTTTAACCCCATTTAAACTGGTTTTACCCTCCTCAAACTGGTTTAACTCCCAATTCATACTGGTTTAACTCCCAATTCAAACTGGCTTTGCCCATTTTAAACTGGTTTCACCTATTTTAAACAGGTTTAACCCCATTTAAACTGGTTTTACCCTCCTCAAACTGGTTTAACTCCCAATTCATACTGGTTTAACTCCCAATTCAAACTGGCTTTGCCCATTTTAAACTGGTTTCACCCCATTTCAAACAGGTTTAAACCCCATTTAAACTGGTTTTACCCTCCTCAAACTGGTTTAACTCCCAATTCATACTGGTTTAACTCCCAATTCAAACTGGCTTTGCCCATTTTAAACTGGTTTCACCCATTTCAAACAGGTTTAACCCCATTTAAACTGGTTTTACCTTCCTCATACTGGTTTAACTCCCAATTCAAACTGGTTTAACTCCCAACTCATACTGGTTTCACTCCCAACTCATACTGGTTTCACCCATTTTAAACAGGTTTAACCCCATTTAAACTGGTTTTACCCTCCTCAAACTGGTTTAACTCCCAATTCATACTGGTTTACCTCCCAGTTCATACTGGTTTAACTCCCAACTCATACTGGTTTCACACCCATTTTAAACAGGTTTAACCCCATTTAAACTGGTTTTACCCTCCTCAAACTGGTTTACCTCCCAGTTCATACTGGGTTAACCCCAATTTAACTGGTATTCCCCCTCCCAAACTGTTTCGCCCCCCCCCCCCCCAAACTGGTTTCCCTCCCACCTCATACTGGTTTCACCCACTTTGAACTGGTCAGGCTCCTTTTCAACTGGTTTCACCCCCATTTCAGGGTGGTTGTTTTTTCGAAAAACCACACTTTTTAGTTAAAAAACCTTAAAAAAAACCACTTTTTTATTGAACGATTGGAAAAGAGCGAGAGCTACCGGCTACGGAAAAGAGACGCCCCCGCAGGGGGGACCCCAAAAAAGAGGGGGGGGCCCCCCAAAAAAGAGGGGACCCCCCCCAAAAAAAGAGGGGGGACCCCCCTCGCTGCCGATAAATAGAGCTAAATAAAAAAAAAAAAAAAAGAGGGGCGGGGCTTGGGGGGACACGCCCCCCGGTGGGATTTTGGGGTGTCCCTCCCGGGGAGGTTTTGGGGTCCCCTCCCCCGATTTTGGGGTCCCCCCCAATTTTGGGGCTCAGCGGGCACCCCAAATTTGGAGAGAATCCCAAATTTTAAGGGAAATTCCCGAATTTGGAGGAGAATCAGTAAATTTGGGGGGGGGCATTCAAATTTTTCGGGGGGACGTCAAAATTTTGGGGGCGGCCCCCCAAAATTTTGAGAAGCCCCAGTTTTCAGGGAGAAACTCCCAAATTTTTAGGGGGGCACCAAATTTGGGAGGAGAACCCCCAATTTCAGGGAAAAAACCCCCAAATTTTTAGGTGGGACCCCAAAATTTTGAGAAATCCCAATTTTGAAGGAGAAACCCCCAAATTTTTAGGAGAACCCCCAAAATTTGGGAGGGAAACCCCCAATTCCAGGGAAAAACACCCCCAATTTTTAGGGGGGGGGCCCCAAAATTTGGGAGGATAACCCCGAATTTTGAGAGTAACACCCAAATTTTGGAGAACCCCCCAAAATATTGGGAGGATCCCCAAAATTTTTAGGGGGGACCCCTAAATTTTGGAATAGGATCTCACATTTGGGGGGGGGATGCTGAAATTTGGAGGGTGGGCCCTAAATTTGGAGGAAGAACCCCAAATTTGGGGGGAGAAATCTCACAATTTTGAGGAGCGAGCCCAAATTTGGAGGAGAATCTCCAAATTTTGAAAAGAACTCCCAAATTTCGTAGGGGGACCCCAAAATTTTGAGAACCCCCCATCTTGGTTCAGAAGCTCCCAATTTTTTAGAGGACCCCCAAATTTTGAGGAGACCCCCCAAAATTTTTCCAAGGACCCTCAAATTTTGAGAAGAACCCCCAAATTTTTTCAGGAGACCCCAAAATTCTGAGGAGACCACCCCAATTTTTTTCTAGGGGCCCCAAAATTTTGAGAAGACCCTCCAAATTTTTTCAGGAAACCCCAAAATTTGGTGGAGAACCCCCAAATTTTTTCTAGGGACCCCAAAATTTTGAGAAGAACCTCCAAATTTTTTCAGAAAACCTCCAAATTTGGAGGACAACCCCCAAATTTTTTCGAGGAACCCCAAAATTTTGAGAAAAACCTCCAAATTTTTTCAGGAAACCCCCAAATTTCAAGGAGAACCCCCCAATTCCTTCCAGGAACCCCCAAATTTTGAGCAAAACCCCCAAATTTTTTCAGAAAACCCCCAAATTTTGAGAACTCCCCCCAAAATTTTAGAGAACCTCCAATTTTTTTGGAAGGGGGGGACCCCAAAATTTTTCCCGGGGGGCGGGGTGAAGTGGGGGGAGGGAGGGGGGGGTCCCCTACTTCCTCTTCTTTTTGGGGGGCCCCGGATTGCGGGGGTGGGCGCCCCGGCCGGCGGGAGCCTTCCTCTTCCGGCTGCGGCCGTGCTCCTCCTCTTCCTCGTATTGACTCTCCCGGTCAGCTGGGGGGGGGGGGAGAAGAGAGATGGGGGGGTCAGGGGGGTCCCCCCAGATTTTTTGGGGGTCCCCGCCCCCCCCCCAACTCCCTCCCCCCACTTTGGACTCACCTTTTCGGGCTTCTTCTTCCAGCTCGTCCCAGTCTTTGCCGCTCTCTTCTTCGCTGCCCAGCGACTCCTTGGAATATTCTAGAAGGAAACGGTGGCAGGGGGGCCGATCTCCAAGGGGTTGTGGTGGCCTCCACAAGGACCTGGTGGCCTCCAAGGGCACTTGGTGGCCTCCAAGGGGACCTGGTGGCCTCCATGGGGACCTGGTGGCCTCCAAGGCCACGTGGTTGGTGTCTCCAAGGGGTTGTGGTGGCCTCCAAGGGGACCTGGTGGCCTCCATGGGACCTGGTGGCCTCCATGGGGACCTGGTGGCCTCCAAGGGGACTTGGTGGCCTCCAAGGGGACCTGGTGGCCTCCAAGGGGACGTGGTTGGTGTCTCCAAGGGGACCTGGTGGCCTCCACAAGGACCTGGTGGCCTCCAAGGGCTCGTGGTGGCCTCCAAGAGGACCTGGTGGCCTCCATGGGGATGTGGTGGCCTCCAAGGGGATGTTGAATGGCATCTCCAAGGGGTTGTGGTGGCCTCCACGGGGACGTGGTGGCTTCCAAGGGGACCTGGTGGCCTCCAAGGGCACTTGGTGGCCTCCAAGGGGACCTGGTGGCCTCCATGGGGACCTGGTGGCCTCCAAGGCCACGTGGTTGGTGTCTCCAAGGGGTCCTGGTGGCCTCCACAAGAACCTGGTAGCTTCCACAAGAACCTGGTGGCCTCCAAGGCCACGTGGTTGGTATCTCCAAGGGGTTGTGGTGGCCTCCACAAGGACCTGGTGGCCTCCAAGGCCACGTGGTTGGTGTCTCCAAGGAGACCTGGTGGCCTCCACAAGGACCTGGTGGCCTCCAAGGGGACCTGGTGGCCTCCAAGGGCTCGTGGTGGCCTCCAAGAGGACCTGGTGGCCTCCATGGGGATGTGGTGGCCTCCATGGGGATGTTGAATGGCATCTCCAAGGGGTTGTGGTGGCCTCCACGGGGACGTGGTGGCCTCCAAGGGGACGTGGTGGCCTCCAAGGGCACTTGGTGGCCTCCAAGGGGACCTGGTGGCCTCCATGGGGACCTGGTGGCCTCCAAGGCCACGTGGTTGGTGTCTCCAAGGGGTCCTGGTGGCCTCCACAAGAACCTGGTGGCCTCCAAGGCCACGTGGTTGGTATCTCCAAGGGGTTGTGGTGGCCTCCACAAGGACCTGGTGGCCTCCAAGGCCACGTGGTTGGTGTCTCCAAGGGGACCTGGTGGCCTCCAAGGGCACGTGGTGGCTTCCAAGGGGACCTGGTGGCCTCCAAGGGCTCGTGGTGGCCTCCATGGGACCTGGTGGCCTCCATGGGGATGTGGTGGCCTCCAAAGGGATGTTGAGTGGCATCTCCAAGGGGTTGTGGTGGCCTCCATGGGGACGTGGTGGCCTCCAAGGGGACCTGGTGGCCTCCAAGGCCACGTGGATGGTGTCTCCAAGGGGTCCTGGTGGCCTCCACAAGAACCTGGTGGCCTCCAAGGCCACGTGGTTGGTATCTCCAAGGGGTTGTGGTGGCCTCCACAAGGACCTGGTGGCCTCCAAGGGGACCTGGTGGCCTCCAAGGGCACTTGGTGGCCTCCAAGGGGACCTGGTGGCCTCCATGGGGACCTGGTGGCCTCCAAGGCCACGTGGTTGGTGTCTCCAAGGGGTCCTGGTGGCCTCCACAAGAACCTGGTGGCCTCCAAGGCCACGTGGTTGGTATCTCCAAGGGGTTGTGGTGGCCTCCACAAGGACCTGGTGGCCTCCAAGGGGACCTGGTGGCCTCCAAGGCCACGTGGTTGGTGTCTCCAAGGGGTCCTGGTGGCCTCCACAAGAACCTGGTGGCCTCCACAAGAACCTGGTGGCCTCCAAGGCCACGTGGTTGGTATCTCCAAGGGGTTGTGGTGGCCTCCAAGGCCACGTGGTGGCCTCCAAGGGGACTTGGTGGCCTCCAAGGGGACCTAGTTGCCTCCAAGGGGACGTTGAGTGGCATCTCCAAGGGGTTGTGGTGGCCTCCGTGGGGATGTGGTGACCTCTTGAGGGACGGGCCCCCCTCCTCGAGGCCACGACGTCCTCCTCGGGGCCACGACGACCTCAGCGGGGACGCGCCACCCCCACCCAAGGGACGTGCCACCCCGTCACCCTACCCGACTCCTCGGCCTCGGAGGAGTAATCTTCGTCGCTGTCCTCCTCCTCCTCCTCGTAGTCTTCCTCCGAAGGGTTGAAGGTCTCGTCCTCCATCTCCGACTCGGATTCGCCCACCTCGGCGTCACTGCCCTGGGGACAACCGGGAGGAGGTGGAGGCGGGACGCAAAGGGGCGGGGACAACGTGGGGGCGGGGTCACCAAGGGTTGGGCCACCAAGGGTTGGGCCAACCTGGAGGTGGGGCCAACCTGGAGAACCTGGAGGTGGGGCCACCAAGGGGTGGGGATGACCTGGAGAACCTTGGGGTGGGGTCACCAAAGGGTGGGGCCACCCTAGGGGCGGGGCCAAGCCGTACCTCGCCCTCGGGCTCCAGGAAGGACCATCCTCCCTGCTCGAAGAAGCCCTCGGGGTCATCCACGATGGTCTTCATGATCTTGGTCCAGTTGAGGGACTGGACGCCCTCCGTGTATTTGAGGTCACACGAGCTGGAGGAAGAGGAAGAGGATGGTGAAGGGGCGGGGCGGGGCGGGGCAAGCAGGGGAAGGGGTGGAGCCTACTTGAGCCACTCCTTGATGGGGTCAAGGGAGGCGACGGGGATGGCGTTGATCATGGTGACCTTCTTGCTGTAGTCCTTGTAGACGATGACCATGTCGAAGTTCTTCAGGTGGAACTGGACCCGCTCGAAGTGGATCAGCTCCACCTCGTCCAAGGTCACCACGAAAGGGGGCTGGGGTGGGGCAAAAGATCAGTGGGGCAGCCCCCCAAGTTCTGGTGGCTCCCCCCAAAATGGTCATCCTGCCTCGACTTACCCACTCGGTGCAGTTGACCAAGGCGCTGCTGGTGGGTTGGAGAAGGCAGGTGCTGCGGTACGGGGCGCCGTTGAACCTGCCGGAGCAGGGGGGACACCCCCCCAAAAACCCATGAGGAGACCCCGAAGAAACATGAGGAGACCCCCAAAAAAACTTGAGATCCCAAAAAAACGAGGAGGCCCAAAACCCATGGGGAGATCCCAAAAAAACCCATGGGGAGATCCCAAAAAAACACAGGGAGATCCCCAAAAACACAAGGAGATGCTAAAAAACCATGAGGAGACTCCAAAAAACCATGAGGAGACCCGAAACCCATGAGGAGATGCCAAAAAACCATGAGGAGATCCCAAAAAAATCAAGAGGAGACCCAAAACCCATGAGGAGATGCCAAAAAACCATGAGGAGATCCCAAAAAAATCAAGAGGAGACCCAAAAACCATGAGGAGATCCCCAAAAACCACGAGGAGATCCCCAAAACCCATGAGGAGATCCCAAAAAACCACAAGAAGATGCCAAAAAAACCCAGGGAAGTGCCAAAAAACCATGAGAAGACCCCAAAAAACCATGAAGAGACCCAAAACCCATGAGGAGACCCCAAAAAACTCATTAAGAGATTCCCCCAAAACCATGACGAGATCCCCCAAAAACATGAGGAGACCCCAAAACCCATGAAGAGACCCCCAAAACTATGAGAAGACCCCCCAAAAAACATGAGGAGACCCCCAAAACCATGAGAACCCCCAAAACCATGAGGAGAACCCCAAAAACATGAAGACACTCCAAGAAGAGATGAAGGCACCTCAAAACTGATGAGGACAGCTCCAAAAAAATAAGGACACCCCCAAAAAGGGATGAAGGCACCTTAAAACCAATGAGGACACCCCAAAAAACCACAAAGACCCTCCCAAAAGCGATAAAGGCACCTCAAAAACAATGAGAACACACCCAAAAATGATAAGGACACCCCCAAAATGATGAGGACACCCCAAAAACGATGAGGATGTCTCAAAAATCGACAAGGACACCTCAACAAGGAGATGAAAACACCCTCAAAAAGACGGTGGCACCCCACAAAGATGGTGAAATCACCTCCAAAACGATGGGGACAGCCCCAAAAACATGAGGACACCCCAAAAAACGATGAGAACACCCCAAAACCGATGAGGATGTCTCAAAAAATGACGAGGACACCTCAAAAAACGACAAGGGCACCTCAACAAAGAGATGAAAACACCCCAAAAAACACAGTGGCACCCCAGAAAAACCATGAAATCACCTCCAAAACGATGGGGACAGCCCCAAAAACATGAGGACACCCCAAAAAACGATGAGAACACCCCAAAACCGATGAGGATGTCTCAAAAAATGACGAGGACACCTCAAAAAACGACGAGGGCACCTCAACAAAGAGATGAAAACACCCCAAAAAACACAGTGGCACCCCAGAAAAAACAGGAAATCACCTCCAAAACGATGGGGACAGCCCCAAAAAACATGAGGACACCCCAAAAAACGATGAGAACACCCCAAAACCGATGAGGATGTCTCAAAAAATGACGAGGACACCTCAAAAAACGACGAGGGCACCTCAACAAAGAGATGAAAACACCCCAAAAAAGACAGTGGCACCCCAGAAAAACCATGAAATCACCTCCAAAACGATGGGGACAGCCCCAAAAACATGAGGACACCCCAAAAAACGATGAGAACACCCCAAAACCGATGAGGATGTCTCAAAAAATGACGAGGACACCTCAAAAAACGACAAGGGCACCTCAACAAAGAGATGAAAACACCCCAAAAACACAGTGGCACCCCAGAAAAAACAGGAAATCACCTCCAAAACGATGGGGACAGCCCCAAAAAACATGAGGACACCCCAAAAAACGATGAGAACACCCCAAAACCGATGAGGATGTCTCAAAAAATGACGAGGACACCTCAAAAAACGACGAGGGCACCTCAACAAAGAGATGAAAACACCCCAAAAAAGACAGTGGCACCCCAGAAAAACCATGAAATCACCTCCAAAACGATGGGGACAGCCCCAAAAACATGAGGACACCCCAAAAAACGATGAGAACACCCCAAAACCGATGAGGATGTCTCAAAAAATGACGAGGACACCTCCAAAAACGACGAGGGCACCTCAACAAAGAGATGAAAACACCCCAAAAAAGACAGTGGCACCCCAGAAAAAACAGGAAATCACCTCCAAAACGATGGGGACAGCCCCAAAAAACATGAGGACACCCCAAAAAACGATGAGAACACCCCAAAACCGATGAGGATGTCTCAAAAAATGACGAGGACACCTCAAAAAACGACGAGGGCACCTCAACAAAGAGATGAAAACACCCCAAAAAAGAC
This sequence comes from Astur gentilis, assembly GCF_929443795.1. Taxonomy (NCBI): domain Eukaryota; kingdom Metazoa; phylum Chordata; class Aves; order Accipitriformes; family Accipitridae; genus Astur; species Astur gentilis. The sequence goes on from NW_026061037.1 coordinate 9,792, forward strand.
AGTGGCACCCCAGAAAAACCAGGAAATCACCTCCAAAACGATGGGGACAGCCCCAAAAAACATGAGGACACCCCAAAAAACGATGAGAACACCCCAAAACCGATGAGGATGTCTCAAAAAATGACGAGGACACCTCAAAAAACGACGAGGGCACCCCAACAAAGAGATGAAAACACCCCAAAAAACACAGTGGCACCCCAGAAAAACCATGAAATCACCTCCAAAACGATGGGGACAGCCCGAAAACCCAACGGCGGCCCCCCAAAACCCACGAGGACCCCCCAAAAAAGGTCAGTGGGGTCGGTCTCCACTTACCCCAGCTCCCGGAAGGGCACCTCAAACTCCAGCTCCTCCTTGGTGAGCGCTTCCACCTTCTCGATGAAGTTCTTGAAGGCCGTCTTCAGCTTGTGGCGCATCTCCCGTTCCATCTTTGGGGGGGGGTGTGGGATAAAGGGGGTCACCACCATCTTGGTGGCACCCCAAAAACTTCTCGGGGACCTTCCTCGGTCCTCTTGCCACCGACCTGCTCGGCGTAGAGGTCATCGCGGTCATGCATGTGTTGGTGTTTGCCCAAGTCGGTGGTGATCTCGCCAACTTCCGTGTAGAACTGGACGTCCGTGTGACGCTTCTTCCCGAACATGATGGCGTTCTTGGGGAGGGACGCGGACGCGACAAGGACAAACGTGTCACCGGGAAGGTCCTGCAACCCCCCCCACCCCCCGAAAAAGCCACGCCCCCACGCCCCGGCTTAGAAGAAGACCTTGAGGTGAAAGTGGAGCACGATGATCATCTCCCCGTCGCACGGTTGGAAAACGGCATGCTTGATGTTGTTGTAGAGGATGTCCACCTTGTCTCCGCGCACCGAGGTGAAGCGGAAACCTGGGGTGAGGACAATTAAAGGTGACAAAGGGGTCCCCGAACCTCCACGAGGTCCATCGGTCCCACCCCAAGTTCATACCGTTGACGTGGGCCTCCAAGGAACCCTGCATCCTCTTCTGGGCGATGTTGGGACGGATGTAGAGGTCCTTCAACTTGGGGTTGCTGCGGTTGAGGTTGATGACCAACGAGTCTTGCTTGACGATGCCCTGGAGAAGACCCGGAGAAGTTGGGGGTCCCCAATTTCTCAAAAAAAAACCACCCCCAGGAGAACCCCCCAAAAAATCCCGTCCTCTCGGTCCTCACCTCCTTCTCCTTCTCCTCGGCTTCTCGGGTCTTGTAGCGTTTCTGGACCTCCTTGATGATCCGAAAAGCGTTTTGAAGGTTGAGGGCCGGCACCGTCTGCTCGCCCGGGGTCTTCATGTTGGAGGCGCGGTAGGTGCTGGAGGGACCGGGAAAAATCGGGGTGACCTCGGGGACCCCATAAAGCCACCGCAATGTTGTCCCCACCCCATCGTGGTCCCCAAGGGTGGCTCACATCTCCTTGACGAAGGTGGCCTCGGGGTTGGGGAAGATGTTGCCCTCGTTGCGTCCCAAGGCGCTGCCCGGGCAGTAGAAGTTGATGCGTAGGTAGGTGTAGTCACCTTCCACCGACATGCTGATGTTCTGGGGTGGGGGGAGAGAAGAAAAGAGGGGGTCACCCCCAAAAATGAAGGAGGGTGGGGGGGCTGCAGCCCAAAAGTGAGACGGGGAGAAGGTTTCAGAACAAAGGTTGGGGAGGTGGAAGGGTGGGGCATCTCAAAAGCTTGGGGAGGAGAAGGTTGAACCCGAAAATCGCCTTGGGTTGAAGGTGGGGAGAAGGTTGAACCCCAAAACCGCCTTGGGTTGAAGGTGGGGAGAAGGCTGAACCCCAAAACCCTCTTGGGGTGAAGGTGGGGAGAAGGTTGAACCCCAAAACTGCCCTGGGTTGAAGGTGGGGAAAAGGTCAAACCCCCAAACCCTCTTGGGTTGAAGGAGGGGAGAAGGTTGAACCCCAAAACCGCCTTGGGTTGAAGGTAGAGGTCAGGCTGAACCCCAAAACCGCCTTGGCTTAAAGTTGGGGAGAAGGCTGAACCCCAAAATTCCCTTGGGTTGAAAATGAGGGTCAGGTTGAACCCCAAAACCCCCTTGGATTGAAGGTGGGGAGAAGGTTGAACCCCAAAACTGCCCTGGGTTGAAGGTGGGGAGAAGGTTGAACCCCAAAATCCCCTCTTGGGTTGAAGTTGGGGAGAAGGTTGAACCCCCAAACCATCTTGGGTTGAAGGTAGAGAGAAGGCTGAACCCCAAAACCCTCTTGGGTTGAAGATGAGGGTCAGGTTGAACCCCAAAACCCCCTTGGGTTGAAGGTGGGGAGAAGGCTGAACCCCAAAACCCTCTTGGGCTGAAGGTGGGGAGAAGGTTGAACCCCAAAACTGCCCTGGGTTGAAGGTGGGGAGAAGGTTGAACCCCAAAATCCCCTCGGGTTGAAGTTGGGGAGAAGGTTGAACCCCCAAACCATCTTGGGTTGAAGGTGGGGAGAAGGTTGAACCCCAAAATCCCCTTGGGTTGAAGGTGGGGAGAAGGTTGAACCCCAAAACTGCCCTGGGTTGAAGATGAGGGTCAGGTTGAACCCCAAAACCCCCTTGGGTTGAAGTTGGGGAGAAGGTTGAACCCCAAAACTGCCCTGGGTTGAAGGTGGGGAGAAGGTTGAACCCCCAAACCATCTTGGGTTGAAGGTGGGGAGAAGGTTGAACCCCAAAACTGCCCTGGGTTGAAGATGAGGGTCAGGTTGAACCCCAAAACCCCCTTGGGTTGAAGTTGGGAAGAAGATCGAACCCCCAAACCTCAACAACTCAACACTGGGGCTGAAGCCGCACCCCAAAACCCCAACATCTCACCTGAACCTCCCCTTCTCCCCCCACGTCCCCCCACCCGAACCGAGGAGGTTCCCCCGGGGACATCTTGGGGTGTCCTAAACAGGGAGGAAGATTTTTGGGGCGTCCCCCACCTTGATGGTGGCGATGTGGAAGGGGGTGGCGATGCCGAAGACGGGCATGATGACGGTCTCGTACTTCTTGTCGATGTAGATCTTCATCTCGCGGATGTGGGGCTCCTTGGGCATCAAAGCCGGGTTCTTGTAGGAGATGTTGGACTTGCGAGCCCTACCAAAACACGGCGGTGATGCGGCGAGGGCCCCGCCCCAAACGAAGAACCCCCGTTTTACCCCAAACGTCCCCCCCCAAAAAAAATCCGCCGGTTTGGGTTACTTTTGGATCTGCTGCTCGCCCTTCTGCTCCGTCAACCGCCGGCGCGCCTCTTCGTTGAGTTGAGCGGCCAACTCTTTCTGGTGGGCTCGGCGCTTCTCCTCCGCCGTCAGCTCGTTCTGGGGCGGGGCGGAAATGACCTCAGACCTCCCCCCACCTCCTCAAAAAAAAAAATAAAAAATGGGGTGTGGTTTTGGGGTGGGGCGGGCGGGGACAACCCACCCGCGTCCGCTCCGTCAGCAGAGCCGCCCGGGAGCTGCGGCCGAGGAGGTCTTCGGCTTCGTCTTTCTCTTCTTCTTCTTCCTCTTCGTCTTCATTCTTTTTTGGGGTAGAAAAAAAACACCCAAACAAAATTGCGAGTTTTAAAAAAACCTGGGGTCGAAATGGGGTTGTTTGCCCAAAATCGAGGAGTTTCGCCCCATTCTTGCCCCCGCCTCGCGTCATCACCTTGAGGAAAATACCGACGTTCTTGACCTTCTTCTTGACGGCGGTGAGGACGGTGGCGGGACCCTCCTGGCGGAGGAAGAGCGTGGGTTGGGGAAGAAGGACCCCGGTGTATTTTTGGGAGGGGGGGTGTGTCCCTGTGGCCCCGCCCTTTCCTCATGCCCCACCCACCTCATCTACCAGCACGGTGTCGCCAATGAACATGGCGTAGGTCCTCTCCTCCGGCTTCTTGCCTTCCTTGTTGGTCAAGTCGGAGAAGCCAACGTTGATGCTGAAGACCATGCCTGGGGGGAGGAAGAGGAGGGGATGGGCGGGGCCGGGGGTGGAGAAGTTTTGGGGCGAGGGAGGACAATTTGGGGGGAGGGAGAGGAAGTTTGGGGCGGCAGGAGAAAATTTGGGGGTGGAAGAGGATGATTTTGGGGTGGTGGGGACAAAATTTGGGGTGGTGGGAGAAAATTTGAGGTGGGAGAAGACAATTTTGGGGTGGTGGGAGAAAATTTGGGGTGGAAGAGGATGATTTTGGGGTGGTGGGACAAAATTTGGGGTGGGAGAGAATGATTTTGGGGTAATAGGACAAAATTTGGGGTGGAAAAGGATGATTTTGGGGTGGTGGGACAAAATTCGGGGTGGGAGAGTGATTTTGGGGTAATAGGACAAAATTTGGGATGGAAGAGGATGGTTTTGGGGTGGTGGGGACAAAATTTGGGGTGGAAGAGGATGATTTTGGGGTGGTGGGACAAAATTTGGGGTGGAAGAGGATGATTTTGGGGTTGTGGGGACAAAATTTGGGGTGGAAGAGGATGATTTTGGGGTGGTGGGACAAAATTTGGGGTGGAAGAGGATGATTTTGGGGTAATAGGACAAAATTTGGGGTGGAAGAGGATGATTTTGGGGTGGTGGGGACAAAATTTGGGGTGGAAGAGGATGATTTTGGGGTGGCGGGACAAAATTTGGGGTGGAAGAGGATGGTTTTGGGGTGATGGGACAAAATTTGGGGTGGGAGAGAATGATTTTGGGGTAATAGAACAAAATTTGGGGTGGAAAAGGATGGTTTTGGGGTGGTGGGACAAAATTTGGAGTGGAAGAGGGTGATTTTGGGGTGGCGGGACAAAATTTGGAGTGGAAGAGGGTGATTTTGGGGTGGTGGGACAAAATTTGGAGTGGAAAAGGATGGTTTTGGGGTGGTGGGACAAAATTTGGAGTGGAAGAGGGTGGTTTTGGGGTGGCGGGACAAAATTTGGGGTGGGAGAGAATGATTTTGGGGTAATAGGACAAAATTTGGGGTGGAAAAGGATGATTTTGGGGTGGCGGGACAAAATTTGGGGTGGGAGAGAATGATTTTGGGGTAGTAGGACAAAATTTGGGGTGGAAGAGGATGATTTTGGGGTGGTGGGACAAAATTTGGGGTGGGAGAGAATGATTTTGGGGTAATAGGACAAAATTTGGGGTGGAAAAGGATGATTTTGGGGTGGTGGGGACAAAATTTGGAGTGGAAGAGGATGATTTTGGGGTGGTGGGACAAAATTTGGAGTGGAAGAGGATGATTTTGGGGTAATAGGACAAAATTTGGGGTGGAAAAGGATGATTTTGGGGTGGTGGGGAAAAAATTTGGGGTGGAAGAGGATGATTTTGGGGTAATAGAACAAAATTTGGGGTGGAAAAGGATGGTTTTGGGGTGGTGGGACAAAATTTGGAGTGGAAGAGGGTGATTTTGGGGTGGCGGGACAAAATTTGGAGTGGAAGAGGATGATTTTGGGGTGGTGGGACAAAATTTGGGGTGGGAGAGAATGATTTTGGGGTAATAGGACAAAATTTGGAGTGGAAAAGGATGATTTTGGGGTGGTGGGACAAAATTTCGTGTGGAACAGTATGAGTTTGGGGTAGTAGGACAAAATTTGGGGTGGAAAAGGATGATTTTGGGGTGGTGGGACAAAATTTGAAGAGGACCATTTTGGGTGGAAGAAGACTTTTTTTGGGTGGAAGGAGGACATTTTTGGGTAGAAGAGGACCTTTTTTGGGTGGAAGGAGAACACCTCGTTGGGGGTGGAGGAAGACCTCTTTGGGGCGGAAGAGGACTCACTTGGGGTGGAAGAGAACCTTTTTTGGGGGGAAGAGGATGATTTGGGGGGGAAGAGGACAAGTTTTTGCGGGGAAAGAGGACCTTTTTGGGTGGAAAAGGACCTGTTTTTGGTGGAAGAGGACCAGTTTTGGGTGGAAGAAGACCTTTTTGGGGTGGAAGAGGACAACTTTGTGCAGGAAGAGGATGATTTGGGGGGGAAGAGGACGATTTGGGGGGGAAAAGAGGACGATTTTGGGGGTGGGCTGAAGCGCTCCTCACCCTTCTTCAGCCGGTGTTGGTTCTTGCTGTTGATGACCAAGGAGCCCTCCCTGAACTCGATGCCCATGGCGAAGCTGGCGAGAGACGGACAGACGACCACCACGACGTCCCCAGCCTCCTCACGCCTCCGCGTCCCCCCATCCCTGTCCCCCCCCTCCTCATCCTCACCCCAAATTCTTGGTGATCTTGCTCAACAACTCCGGCTTCTGCTTCTTCACCACGTCCATCACGGCGCCGTAGACGTCGCAAAGTTTGGTTCCTGCGAGACCGAGATGTCACCGACCGCGTCGTTATCGACATTTTTTTTGGGGGGGGGGGTGTCTTGAGGAGGTCCGGGCCCCCCAAAAAACTTTGAGGCTGGTCCTCACCGTGACGCATCTCCTTCAACATCTCGTCCTGGAGCTGAAGGAGGAAGGCGTAGTGATCCTGCATCTCCTGAGGTGGATCCACCATCAAGGTCCTCACCAAGTTGGAGCAGTAGGACTTGTAACGGATGCCCATGGCGCACGTGATGGCCCCGAAGTGCATGTGGTTCTTGTCGCTACGGCGGGGGGGGGACGACGATAGCGAAATTTTGGGGGGGGAACAGCAAAATTTGGCCAACGACGACATCAAGTTCCCCCTCGCCGCGGCAAATTTGGAGTTGGGGATCATCCCACCCCGCCGCGTTTGGGTTTTTTTAGGGTGATTTAACCAACCCGGCCTTTTTTTTTTAGGGACGCGTCCCCGTCCCCCCCCCAAAATTTCGGGGGCGCGTCCCTCCCCACCTGACGACGCTGAACTTGAGGTTGTAGTTGCCCCCGCTCTGGATGATGGGGGGGTAACACATCTCCACCGCCGAGGGGTCGGCCCCCGCCAGGTACTTCTTCTCCTCGATGGCCTTCTCCACCGACTCGGCCAACTTGCTATGCCGCACTTTCTGGGGGTGATGACATCGTTATGACGTCACCCCCACCTCGGCGCCCTCTCGGTTTGGAGCCCCGACCTTCCCCCCCTGCCAAAAATCGAGCTTTCTGACCTCATCGGCGTCAACGATCTCCATCACCCGTTCTTTGAAGAACTTGGTGAAGACCTCGGAGGTGATGGCGGCCGCTTTGCGCATCAAGTTGAGTTCGCCGTCTTCCTTGGCCGCCATGGTGTAGGCCACCACGGCGCTGATGTCCACCTACGGAGGGACCAAAGTTTGGGGTCGGGGACGTCAAGGTGACCCCCCAAAAGGGACGTCGAGGGTGGTGGGACCTCCCCGCACCTTCTCGAAGCCCTCCTTGCTGAGACAGTCGTTCCAGCTCTTCATGAAGTCGCCGGGGAATTTGTCCTTGCTGAAGACGCCGATGCGTTTCCCGCCTTTGCTGGCCTTCAAAGCTTCGATCATCTTCTCAAAGTTGGCTTTGTTGCTCTCGTTCTGAGGCAAAAAGAGGGGAAATCGGGGAAAAAAAATAAAATAAAGCGGGTGCTCGGCCCCGGCGCGGGGAGGGTCACCCATGAAGATGCCTCTGGGGTCAACGGCGCGGCTCGTCTTCCGTCCCACCTCCGAATCTCGACCTTCATCCTCATCTTCATCGTCACTTCCACCTTGACCTCACGTCCACCTCCATCCCAACCTCTCCAACCCATCTTCGTCCCATCTCCAGCTCCATCCTCATCTTCACCTTCATCTCCGTCCCACCTCCACCTCGCTTCCACCTTCGTCTCCGTCCTCATCTTCAACTTCGCTTCGGTCTCCGTCTCGTGTCCACCTCCGCCTCCATCCCAAACTCTCCATGCCACCTCCATCCCACCTCCGCCTCATGTCCACCTTCATCCTCATCTTCATCCTCGCTTCCCCCTCCATCTCCATCTCCACCCCAACCTCTCCAGCCCACCTTCGCCTCATCTCCACCTCCATCTCCATCCTCATCCTCCCCTTTGCTTCCACCTCAAGTCCACCTCCACATCCCGCCCAGTGTCTCCATCCTACCTCCACTTTCACCCCTGGCCCGTCTCCATCCCAACGTCTCCATCCCGCCTTCATCTTCATCTCCATCTCGCTTCCATCTCCACGTCTCTGTCCCCGTTCCATCCCCATCTGAATCCCAACGTCTCCAACCCAACGTCTCCATCCCCAACATCTCCATCCCACTTTAATCTTTATCTCCGTCCCATCTCCATCCCAACGTCTCCATCCCACCTTCATCTCCATTCCGTCCCCATCTGAATCCCAATGTCTCCATCCCAACGTCTCCATCCCACCTTCACCTTCATCTCCGTCCCATCTCCACCTCCATCCCAACGTCTCCGCCCCAACATCTCCATCCCACCTTCATCTTCATCTCTGCCCCATCTCCATCCCAACGTCTCCATCCCACCTTCACCTTCATCTCCGTCCCACCTCCATCCCAACGTCTCCATCCCATCATCATCTCCATTCCATCTCCATCTGAATCCCAATGTCTCCATCCCAACGTCTCCATCCCACCTTCACCATCATCTCCGTCCCATCTCCACCTCCATCCCAACGTCTCCACCCCAAGATCTCCATCCCACCTTCATCTTCATCTCTGCCCCATCTCCATCCCAACGTCTCCATCCCACCTTCATCTCCATCTGAATCCCAACGTCTCCATCCCAACATCTCCATCCCACCTTCATCTTCATCTCCGTCCCATCTCCATCCCAACGTCTCCATCCCAACTTCATCTCCGTTTCACCTCCATCTGAATCCCAACGTCTCCATCCCAACGTCTCCACCCTAAGACCTTCATCCCACATTCACCTTCATCTCCGCCCCATCTCCACCTCCAACCCAATGTCTCCACCCCAAGATCTCCATCCCACCTTCATCTTCATCTCTGTTCCCAACATCTCCACTCCGCCTTCATCTTCATCTCCGTCCCACCTCCATCCCAACATCTCCATCCCAGCTTCATCTCCATCTGAATCCCAACGTCTCCATCCCAACGTCTCCACTCCAACGTCTCCATCCCACTTTCATTTTCATCTCTGTCCCACCTCCATCCCAACGTTTTCATCCCATCTGCATCTCCGTTCCACCTCCACCTTCATCCCATCTCCACCACCAAGCCGATGTCTCCATCCCAACTTCATCTCCGTTTCATCTCCATCTGAATCCCAGCGTCTCCATCCCGTCTCCACCCCAACATCTCCATCCCACCTTCATCTTCATCTCCATCTCACTTCCATCTCCACGTCTCCGTCCCCGTTCCATCCCCATCTGAATCCCAACGTCTCCACCCCAAGATCTCCATCCCACCTTCATCTTCATCTCCGTCCCATCTCCATCCCAACGTCTCCATCCCACCTTCATCTCCGTTTCATCTCCATCTGAATCCCAATGTCTCCATCCCATCTGCATCTCCATTCCACCTCCACCTTCATCCCATCTCCACCTCCACCCCAACACCCCCATCCCAACATCTCCATCCCACCTTCATCTTCATCTCCGCTCCATCTCCACCCCTACATCTCCATCCCACCTTCATCTTCATCTCCGCCTCATCTCCACCCCAACGTCTCCATCCCAGCTTCATCTCCATCTGAATCCCAACGTCTCCATCCCAACGTCTCCACCCCAACATCTCCATCCCACCTTCATCTCCGTCCCACCTCCATCCCAACGTCTCCATCCCACCTTCACCTTCATCTCTGTCCCATCTCCACCTCCATCCCAACGTCTCCATCCCAGCTTCATCTCCATCTGAACTCCAACGTCTCCATCCCACCTTCATCTCCATTCCATCTCCATCTGAATCCCAATGTCTCCATTCCACCTTCACCTTCATCTCCGTCCCATCTCCACCTCCATCCCAACCTCATCTCAATCTGAATCCCAATGTCTCCATCCCAACGTCTCCACCCAAAGATCTCCATCCCACCTTCATCTTCATCTCCGCCCCATCTCCATCCCAACGTCTCCACCCCAAGATCTCCATCCCACCTTCATCTTCATCTCCGCCCCATCTCCATCCCAACGTCTCCACCCCAAGATCTCCATCCCACCTTCATCTTCATCTCCGCCCCATCTCCATCCCAACGTCTGCATCCCACCTTCATCTCCATTCCATCTCCATCTGCATCCCAACGTCTCCACCCCAACATCTCCATCCCACCTTCATCTTCACCTCCGTCCCACCTCCATCCCAACGTCTCCACCCCAACATCTCCATCCCACCTTCATCTTCATCTCCGCCCCATCTCCATCCCAACGTCTCCACCCCAACATCTCCATCCCACCTTCATCTTCACCTCCGTCCCACCTTCATCCCAACGTCTCCACCCCAAGATCTCCATCCCACCTTCATCTTCATCTCTGTCCCACCTCCATCCCAACATCTCCATCCCACCTTCATCTTCATCTCTGTCCCACCTCCATCCCAACATCTCCATCCCACCTTCATCTTCATCTCTGTCCCACCTCCATCCCAACGTCTCCATCCCACCTTCATCTCCATCTCTGTCCCACCTCCATCCCAACGTCTCCATCCCACCTTCATCTCCATTCCATCTCCATCTGAATCCCAACGTCTCCATCCCAACGTCTCCACCCCAACATCTCCATCCCACCTTCATCTTCATCTCCGTCCCCTCTCCATCCCAATGTCTCCACCCCAGGATCTCCATCCCACCTTCATCTTCATCTCTGTCCCACCTCCATCCCAACGTCTCCATCCCACCTTCATCTCCATTCCATCTCCATCTGAATCCCAACGTCTCCATCCCAACGTCTCCACCCCAACATCTCCATCCCGCCTTCATCTTCCTCTCCGTCCCACCTCCATCCCAACGTCTCCACCCCAAGATCTCCATCCCGCCTTCATCTTCCTCTCCGTCCCACCTCCATCCTGACGTCTCCATCCCACCGTCTCCCCATTCCGATCCCCGGCGAGGTCCTCACCTTCTCCCGGACGAGGAGGGTGATGGCGGGGACGCCGTTGGCGCTCTCCCCGCCCTTGGCGTGGGCCACCTGCTTGAGGAACTCCACCTTCTTCTTGCTGGCCATGAAGAGGATCTTCTCCTCGCAGAACACCATGATGGTGTCCGTCAGCTCGTAACCAAACAGCCACGTCTGGGGGGGGGGGGGAGGGATTTGGGGTGAGGGGGCCCCTCCCCAAAGAGGGTGGGGCCACCCCAAGGTGGGTGGGGCCGCCCCAAGGAGGGTGGGACCCCGCCAAAAAGGGTAGGAGAACCCCAAGGGTGGTGGGACCTTACTCAAAATGGTGGGGGGGAGCTTTTCCAAGGGGGATAGGGACACCCAAAAATGGGTGCTGGGAATGCCCAAAGGTGCTGGGACCCCCCCAGTGGGTGCTGGGACCCTCCCCCGTGGGTGCTGGGACCCCCCCAGTGGGTGCTGGGAGCCCCAAAAAGGGTGCTAGGACCGTTCTTAAAGGCGGGACCCCTAAAAAGGGGTGGTGGGAGCCCCGAAAGAGGCGAAGGGACCCTTCTTGAGGGTGGTGGGACCCCCCCCAAGGGTGGTGGGACCCCCAAATGGGGTGGTGGGAACTCCCAAGGGTGCTGGGACCCCCCCCCCCCAGAGGGGTGGTGGGACTCTCAGAGTGATGCACCCCCCCCAAAGGGGTGCTCGGCCCCCCCGCAAGGGTGGTGGGACCCCTAAAAAGGTACTGGAACCCCCCCCAAAAGGGTGCTGGCACCCCTAAATGGGGTGGTGGGACCCCCAAATGGGGGCTAGACCCCCCCCCAAAGTGGTGCTGGTCCCTCCAAGGGTGCTGGGACCCCCAAAAAGGGTGGCACCCCCCCCCCCCCCAAAACTGGTGGTAGGACCCTTCCCAAAGGTACTGGGACCCCCCCCAAAGTGGGTGGGACCCCCCAGAGGGAATGGGACCCCCCCAAAAAAGGGGGTGAGAACCCCCAAAAATGGGGTGGGACCACCAAAAATGGGGTGGGACCCTCCTAAAGGGGGTGGGACACCCCCCAAAAAGGGTGGGACCCCCCCCCAAAATGGGTGCTGGGACCCTTGTCAGGGGTGGTGGCAGCCCCCAAAGGATGCTGAAACCCCCCAAAAATGGGGCTGGGATCCCCGTGGGGGGGGGTGGGACCCTCCCCCGAGGGTAACACCCCCCCCCCCCCCCCGTGGGTGCTGGCCCCCCCGGTGCCCCTCCCCCGGCCCAGGACCCACCTGGAGGGCGGTGGACTTGGCGTAGACGATCTCTTCGTCCACCCCCACGGCCACCACGATGGCGTCCACCCCCCCGTACTCCTCCTCCCCCTTCTGCCGAAACAAGGGGGGGGGGGGGGGAGGGGCGACAACCCTGTCACCCCCCCCGCCCCTCCCCCCCCACCCTCAACCCCCTCCCCCCCTCCCAAATATCCCCCTTCTTTGAGCCTTATACCCCCCCTCCCCACTCTGTTACCCCCCCAGCCCCGCCCCCACCCCCCTTAGGCACCTCCCCCGCCCCCACCCCACCCCTCCCCCACCCCCAGGCCCCTCCCCCACCCTCCAAGCCCCTCCCTTTCCCCTCCTAAAACCCTCCCCCACCCTCCAAGCCCCTCCCCCACCCTCCAAGCCCCTCCCTTCCCCCTCTCAACCCCTCCCCCCACCCAAACCAAACCCCTTCCCCCCCTCAGACCCCGCCCCCCACCGCCCCTCCCCCACCCCTAGACCCCTCCCCCATCCCAAGCCCCTCCCTTTTCCCCATTCCCCCACCCCCCCAAAACCCTTCCCCCACCCCCCCCCCCCAAACCCCCTTCCCCCCCTCGGCCCCCACCCCCCGCCCCCTCCCACCCCACCCCTCCCCCACCCCCACGCCCCTCCCCCACCCCCAAACCCCTCCCCTTCCCCCCTTCCCCCCCCCCCACCTTCTTCCCCCTCCCCCCCAAACCCCTCCCCACTCCCCCCCCAACCCCTTCCCCTCCCCCCCCCCCCCGGGACCCCTCCCCCCACCTCCTCAGGCCCCTCCCCCACCCCCCAGGCCCCTCCCCCACCTGCCAGCTGCCGTAGAGCCGCCTGAGGCGGCGGTAATAGGCCTCGCGGTCGAGGCTGAGCGCCATGAGGGGAGGGCCCCGGGGCCGGGACCGGGACCCCCGCACCGCCGCCTTCCTCCTCCTCTTCCTCCTCCTCCTCCTCCTCCCGCGCTGCTTCTTTTCCTTCCCCCCCCGGAAGTGTTTCCCGGCGTGCGACGCTTCCGCTTCCGGGGCGGGAAGGAGGAGGCGGTGGCTGCGGGAGAGGTTAGTGCGCATGCGCCGAGGCGGGAAGGCCGCCCTCTGTCACGTGATTGGGGTGGTGAGGCGGGAAGGTGTTTTCCCTCGTCACGTGATGGGGACGGGAGACGGCGCCCGCGCCACGTGATGGGGGAAGAGAGGCGGGAAACTGGGGGAGGGAGAGCGCCCCCTGGTGGTCGGCGGGGGTGTAATTAGTTAAAGGGTAATTAATGAGGAGAAAATTAATGAGGGCGAGGTAATGAGGGGGGGGATTGGATGGGAGGGGCAGTTTGGGGGGTGTTTTGACCCCGGGGGAGGTAATTAGTGAGGAGGGGGTCATTAGTGAGTGGGGGTAATTAGTGAAATGAGGTAATTAGTGAGGGGATAATTAAGGAGGGGGTTATTTGTGAGGGGGGTAATTAGGGAGAGGGTAATTAGTGAGGGGGTGACTGAACAGGGGGGCGATGGGGGCGTGTTTTGCCGGTAGGGACTGGTTAATGAGGGGTGAT
>NW_026061039.1:0-41232 GCF_929443795.1 Astur gentilis
TCCCCAAATTGCGGGGTGCCCACCTCGGGAGGGGCGCAGCACGATGATGTAATCCTCGGTGCCGCATTCCAGCGCCTTCCGGAATTCGGCTTCGCTGGGAGGGGGGAGGGGGGGGGGGGTGACACGGACATCGGGGTGTCACCAACCCCCCCCCCCAAAACACCGGTGTCCCCTCACCTGCTGACCAGCCGGTGCAGGGGGGCACCCAAATGGAGAGTGAGGCGGGTGCTGAAACCTGTGAAGAAAGCGAATGACATCATAGCGATGTCACAGTGATGTCAGAGTGGCGCAAGAGAAGGGAGACGCGTCGGGGGGGGGGGGGACACGGACACGCACACGGGCGTGTGTAACACAAAGGGGGTGACGCGGGGGGGTGCGGCACGGGGCGTGGTGCCACGGGCGGGTGTGGCACGGGGCGGGGTGACGCGGGCGGGTGTGGCGCGGGGCGTGGTGACACACCCACCCCCCCCCCCCCCCAGTCCTTACCGGGCAGCAGGGGTTCGCGGGGGTTGATTTCGTCAGGCCCGGGAACGACGACGTCGTCTCCGCCTGTCGGGTGGGGCTGCCGAACCCCGCCCTGTCGGACCCCGCCCCTCAAGGCCCCGCCCAGGGCGAGGCGGAGGCGGGGCCGGTTGAGGGTGGGGAGGCGCAGGGCCCCCAGCGCCCCCAGGTTGGCCCCCAGGTGGGTCCCCAGCAGCAGCGTCACCACCCCCCACGTCACCCTGGGGACCCACCCCCCCCCAAAAAAAATAAAATATCCCATCAGGCCTTGCGGCGGGGTGGGCGGGGCATAACAGCTCCCGGGGGGCACCCCTCCCCCCAGGGGGCGGGGCCAAACCCTTCCCAGCAGCCCCCCCCGGAGGGGGGGGGAGGCAAATTTGCCCCATTAAGACCCAGTGTGCAAAGCCCCGCCCCTTCACTAAGCCCCGCCCCCTTTTTGCCAAGCCACGCCCCTCTTCATTGAGAAACGAGCTCCACCTCCTCTATTGGAACACCCCAGAAGCCCCGCCCACGCTGCTAACCACACCCCCTTCCTGTAGCCCCACCCCCAACACGACTCCCAGGCCCCGCCTCCCTGAGGCCATGCCCCTCCCCTAAGGCCACGCCCCTCCACAGGATCACGCCCCCTCCCAAAGGCTCTCCCCTCGAGTCCCCGCCCCCTCCTCACAGCCACGCCCCCTCCCATTTCCCCACAGTATAATCAAGCCACACCCCTTCATCACAGACCACGCCCCCTTTCCCCAGGCCACGCCCCCTTTCCCAGCATCCCCCGGGGCTCACCATGGCCGTCCCTCCAGCAGCGGCAGCAGCACCAGCGCCAGCAGCAGCCCCGCCCCGTTCACCAGCGTCTCCTGCCCAGTCCCACCAGTATGGCACCAGTATGGCACCAGTAACCCCCGGCCACCACCCTCCGCCCGCCCCCATGGCCTCCCAGTACAAACCAGTTGGCCTCCCAGTGCTCCCAGTCTAGCCCAGTTGCCCTCCCAGTGCTCCCGGTCCAGCCCAGTTGGCCTCCCAGTCCTCCCAGTCCAGCCCAGTTGGCCTCCCAGTGCTCCCGGTCCAGCCCAGTTGGCCTCCCAGTGCTCCCAGTCCAGCCCAGTTGGCCTCCCAGTCCAGCCCAGTTGCCCTCCCAGTGCTCCCAGTACAAACCAGTTGGCCTCCCAGTGCTCCCAGTCCAGCCCAGTTGCCCTCCCAGTGCTCCCGGTCCAGCCCAGTTGCCCTCCCAGTGCTCCCAGTCCAGCCCAGCTGGCCTCCCAGTCCCTCCTCACTACCCCACTGCCCCCCCAGTCCCCTCCCAGTCCCCCCTAGCGCCCCCCAGTGGTGTCCCAGTCCCTCCCAGTCCCTCCCAGTGCCCCACCTGGCTGCTGTCCTTGGCGGCCACGTCGGCCATGTTGTCCCTCCGCGCCTGGTGCACGGCCAGCGCCGCCCGCGTGGCCCCGCCCGCCACGCCCACGATGCACTGGGGCGGGGGCACCCCGGTCACCCAGTGCCCCCCAGTATCCCCCAGCACCAACCCAGTATCCCCCAGCATCACCCAGCAAAACCCCAGTGCCTCCCAGTATGCCCCAGCAAAACCCCAGTGCCTCCCAGTATCCCCCAGCATCACCCCAGTGCCTCCCAGTATCCCCCAGCAAAACCCCAGTGCCTCCCAGTATCCCCCAGCATCACCCCAGTGCCTCCCAGTATCCCCCAGCAAAACCCCAGTGCCTCCCAGTATCCCCCAGTGCCACCCCCAGAGCCTCCCAGTATCCCCCAGTGACTCCCAGTATCTCTCAGTGCCTCCCAGTATCCCCCAGCAAAACCCCAGTGCCTCCCAGTATCCCCCAGTGCCACCCCCAGAGCCTCCCAGTATCCCCCAGTATCTCCCAGTGCCTCCCAGTATCGCCCAGCGGCTCCCCGTATCCCCCCGCTCCCTCCCGCGGTGGGCGGGGCGATGGGCGGGGCGATGGGCGGGGCGCCGTCACCTTGGCGGCGGCCGCCAGCGTCAGGAGGGCGGGGCCGGCGCGCGGCCAGGCGGGCGCCAGCAGCTCCAGCACGAGCGCCGCGTCGTTCAGCACGTCGGCCGCCAGCCTGGGCGGGGCCTCCACGTCACGTGGGCAGAGGGGCGGGGCCTCCCGCCGCCACCAGAGGGGGAGGAGCGGGAGGCGGGGCTTAGAGAAGGGAGGCGGGGCTTCAAGGGGGGCGGGGACTCACCGCCACTGCTTGGCCTCGCAGTCCAGGCGGGTCCTGGGGATCCCAGTGCTCCCAGTAAGGGCCAGTTACCTCCCCAGTGGGGCCGGTAACTCCCGGTCACCTTCCCCAATGGCCCCTGGCGCCTCCCAGTAACGCCTCGTCACCTCCCCAGTGCTCCCAGTAACTCCCAGTCCATCCCAGTCACCTCCCCAGCGCTCCCAGTAACTCCCAATCACCTCCCCAGCGCTCCCAGTAACGCCTCATCACCTCCCCAGCGCTCCCAGTCCATCCCAGTCACCTCCCCAGCGCTCCCAGTAACTCCCAGTCACCTCCCCAGCGCTCCCAGTAACTCCCAGTCCATCCCAGTCACCTCCCCAGTGCTCCCAGTAACTCCCAGTCACCTCCCCAGCGCTCCCAGTAACTCCCAGTCCATCCCACTCACCTGCCCAGGGCTCCCAGTAACTCCCAGTCACCTGCCCAGGGCTCCCAGTAACTCCCACCGATCTCCCACTCCATCCCAATATCCTCCCAGTATACTCTAGTTCTCTCCCAGTAACTCCCACTCATCTCTCAGTGCCTCCCAGTCCATCCCAGTATCCTCCCAGTCCATCCCAGTGCTCACCCCTGGAGCCAGGCGAAGGTGATGCGGGTCACCATCCCCACCCCGTCTGTGGGGGCACCGGTTTTGGGGTGAAAACGGGCGATTTTGGGTACGGGGGTGGGTTTTGGGGTGAAACTGGGGGATTTTGGGGGTGAATAGGAGGATTTGGGGAGGTTACGATAACAAAAGAGTATAAAAATGAAAGATTTTGGGACCGAAACGGGAAATTCCAGGTTCAAAAACAGAGTCGGGAGCGAGATGGGGGAATTTTGGGGGTAAACTCAAAACGCTTCGGGGTCAGCCGCGGATTTGGGGTTCCGCGAGAGATTTTGGGGTGAAACCAGGGGTTTTTGGGGTCGGGGACACGACACTCACCACGCAGCACCCAGGTGAGGGTGGCCCCGGTGACGGTGGCGGCGCCGTCGCCCACCCCCACGGCCTGGAGAACCGCCCGGGTGGCCAGGGCGCCCGTCAGGGTGCTGCACAGCGCCTGCCCAGTGCTCCCAGTTACTCACCGGTTACCTCCCAGTAACCCCCAGTTGCCCCAAATCTCTTCCCAGTAACCCTCAGCCCCCTCCCAGCACCTCCAAATCCCTCCCAGTGCTCCCACTACTTCTGCCGCTAGCACCCAGTGCTCCCAGTACCCCTCCTGTTGGCCCCCAGTGCCCTCCCAGTGGCCCCCAACCCCCTCCCAGTGCTCCCAGTAGCACCTGAAGAGCGTCCCAGCACTGGTACTGGAGATAGTCGGGGCTGACGCTTTCGGGGTAACCCTGTGGCAGCAGCACTCGCTGGGGTGGGGTGGGGGGGAAATGGGGAGGGGGGTGTCAGGTACTCCTGGGACCCCCAAATTGCTCCTGGGATCCCCCCAAATCCCATTTGCCCGCCCAGGACCCCCCCCGTGCTCCATTACTGCCCCCCAGGACCCCCCAAAACCCCAAGAGCCCCCCCGAACCCTGTTAGCCCCCCCAAATCCTCCCAGGACCCCCTTAGCCTCCCTTAGGACCCCATTAGCCCCCCCAAATCCCCCCAGGACCCCCCCCAGACCCTCACTACCCCTCCTAGAACCCCAATAACCCCCCCAGGACCCCAATAACCCCCCCTAGGACCCCATTAGCCCCCCCAAATCCCCCCAGGACCCCCCCCAGACCCTCACTACCCCTCCTAGGACCCCAATAACCCCCCCAGGACCCCAATAACCCCCCCAAATCCTCCCAGAACCCCTCCTGGGACCCCAATAACCCCCCAAATCCTCCCAGAACCCCTCCTGGGACCCCAATAACCCCCCCAAATCCTCCCAGGACCCCCCCCAGACCCTCACTACCCCTCCTGGGACCCCATTAACCCCCCCTAGGACCCCAATAACCCCCCCAAATCCTCCCAGAACCCCTCCTGGGACCCCAATAACCCCCCCAAATCCTCCCAGGACCCCCCTGGGACCCCAATAACCCCCCAAATCCTCCCAGAACCCCTCCTGGGACCCCAATAACCCCCCAAATCCTCCCAGGACCCTCCCTGGGACCCCAATAACGCCCCCAGGACCCCAATAACCCCCCTAGAACCCCAATAACCCCCCCAAATCCTCCCAGAACCCCTCCTGGGACCCCAATAACCGCCCCAGGACCCCAATAACCCCCCCTAGAACCCCAACACCCCCCCCCCAAATCCTCCCAGACCCTCCTTACCCCCCTCCACCCCCCCAAAATCCCCCCTCCCCGGCCTCTCACAGCGGCAGCGCGGCGCAGGCAGGAGTGCGAGCAGGCCCCGGGGGGGACGAGGCGCTGGAGCCCCCCCCGGGGATCCTCCCGGTACCGGGCGGCCTCTCGGGACCCCCACAGCTCCCGACAGAGCGGGGGGGGGTCCTGGAGGGGTCCCAGCCCCCCCCCGGAACCCTCCGGCCGCTTCATCCCGTCAGCGGTTGGGTCTGAGGGGAAGGAAAGGCCGAGGCGGGGTGTGAGGCCTAGTCGGGCAGCGCGCTTCCGGCCGGCGGGCTAGGCAGGTGGTCCTCCAGGTGTCTATGGTCTTCGTTGAGGTGGGTAGGGACCGAGGTCCTCCGCGACTCTATGGTCTGAGAACGGGACGCTCTAGTCAGGCGGTTCGGCCAGCTCTATGGGCTCTGCTGGGACAGTCTAAGAAGGAGGTCCTCCGACTCGATGGTCTCCCGTTGGGGCGCTCTAGAAGAGCTGTCCTCCACATCTCTATGGTTGCCAGCGCGCCGCCACGCCTCTATGGTTCCACGGGACGCTCTAGACCCCACGCAGCCTCTATGGTCATGCGGACACTCCGGTGCCTCTTCCCTCCCCTCTCTATGGTACCATGGGATGCTCGAAGCCGCCTCCCCCCGCCTCTATGGTTACGTGGCCCCTCTGGTACCTCTTCCCCCCGTCTCTATGGTCTCCCCGCCCACCCTGGACGCCCGGGTCCCCCCAAAACGCAACCACGGCCACAGCTCCAAGCGCTTTATTGGGTGGGATGGTGATGGGTGGGTGGGGCTGGGGGCGGGACCACCCATGGGTCACCATGAGGTTCAGCCGACACAGACACGAAGCCAATCGGGGTCCTCCAAGGTGGTGTTGACCCACCTCCGGGACCTGCGCTTGACCCATGGGGCACCCATGGGTGCTGTGGGGCACCTATAGGTCTCATGGAGCACCTGTGGGTCACTATGGGGCACCTATAGGTCTCATGGAGCACCCATGGGTGCCATGGGT
Organism: Astur gentilis; assembly: GCF_929443795.1. Lineage (NCBI taxonomy): Eukaryota > Metazoa > Chordata > Aves > Accipitriformes > Accipitridae > Astur > Astur gentilis. The sequence goes on from NW_026061039.1 coordinate 5,983, forward strand.
CACTATGGGGCACCTACAGGTCTCATGGAGCACCCATGGGTGCTGTGGGGCACCTATAGGTCTCATGGAGCACCTGTGGGTCACTACGGGGCACCTATAGGTCTCATGGAGCACCCATGGGTGCTGTGGGGCACCTATAGGTCTCATGGAGCACCTGTGGGTCGCTATGGGGCACCTACATGTCTCATGGAGCACCCATGGGTGGTTGATCATCACCACGGGGTTCAGCTAACGCAGACGCAGAGGAGACCACGGTCCTCCAAGGTGGCGTTGACCCACCTCCAAGACCCACAGGTGGCTGGGGAGAACCTGTGGTTGACCCTGGGGCACCCATGGGTGCCGTGGGTCACTATGGGGCACCTACATGTCTCATGGAGCACCCATGGGTGGCTGATGATCACCACGCGGTTCAGCTAACGCAGACGCAGAGGAGACCACGGTCCTCCAAGGTGGCGTTGACCCACCTCCAAGACCCATGGTTGGACAGGGAGCGCCTGCTGTTGACCGGGTCGCACCCATGGGTGCCGCGGGGCGGCGGTGGGGCTCAGCTGATGTAGACGCGGTGGAAGTCGTGGGCGCCGAAGGCGGCGTTGCACTTGGGGCACTTGCGCTGGCGGGTGTCGTAGCGGCTCTTGACGCACTCGAAGCAGAAGACGTGGAAGCACTTGGTGAGGACGGCGTCCTTCTTGCGGGCGTTGCAGCACGGGCAGGTCAGGCGGGCCTGGCGGTGGGCGGGAGACAACGACAAGATGGCCGTCAGCCCCACGGGGGCACCCTGCCAGCCGCCTGGCACCCGCGGGTGCTTCGGGCCCACCCGTGGTCTTCCAAGCCCACCCTGAGGTCCTACGAGCCTATGGGAGGTGGTGGAGAGGCAACGGGAGGGCGGGACGAGATGGTTGTTGGCCCCGTGGTGGGAGCTGGAGCACCCGTGGGTGCTCCAGCCCCACCCAAGGTCCTTCAACCGCCACCCGAGGTCCTCCAAGGCCACCCAAGGTCCTCCAACCCCATCACAAGGTCTTCCAGCCCCCTCCAAAGTCCTCCAGCACCCACTCGTGGGTCCTCCAACCCCACCCAAGGTCCTCCAGCACCCACTTGCAGGTCCTCCAACCCCACCCAAGGTCCTCCAGACCCACCAGTAGGTCCCTGGACCCCTTCCAAGGTCCTCCAGCACCCACCCGAGGTTCTTCAACTGCCGTCAAAAGACCTCCAACCCCATGCAAAGTCCTCCAGCACCCACCCATGGGTTCTCCAACCCCACCCGAGGTTCTCCGGCACCCACTCGTGGGTCCTCCAACCCCACCCAAGGTCCTCCAAGCCCCAATCCAAGGCTCTCCAGCTCTCCACCAAAGTTCTCCAACCCAACCGCAAGGTCCCCCAGCCCCTTCCAAGGTCCTCCAGCCGCCTCGCCCAGCAGCAGGGAGCCTTGGGGGAAGATGTGGGTGCCCCCCCCCAACCCTGCCCAGCCCCCCCCCGGCACCCATGGGTGCCCCCCCGCCCCGCAACCGTACCCGATACTCCTTGATCTCCTCCTGGAGGATCTGGTCGGCGTCGGCGTAGACCTCCACCTTCCGCTGCTTCTCCAGCTTCCGCCGCAGCCGCGACAGCTCCTCCTGCCACGGGGATGGGGGGGGGGTGTGTGTGATGACCCACGGCGGCACCGTGGGTCCGTACAGATTCCCTATAGCCCTCCAGAAAAGCCCTATAGGCCCCTGCAGACCCCCTATAGGGCCCCCCCAGAGCCTCTATGGGTCCCACAGACCTTCTATGGAGACCCCCAGAGCCCCTATAGATCCCCACAGAACCCCTTATAGGCTCCTACAGAACCCCCTTCATCTTTAGGTCCCCTATATGACCCTGTAAAGCCCCTACAAACCCCCCCTGCCCCACACCACCCCACAGCACGTCACAGAACTCCCTAAGGACCCCCCACCCATCCCACAGCCCCATATATTCCCCCCCAGCTCCCCTATAGAGCCCACAGGGTGCCGTAGGGACCCTATAGAGTCCTCTGGAGTTCCCAGGCCACCCCGTAAGGCCCCCCAAGGCCTCCATAGCACCCCCCACAGCCCCATAAGGACCCCCGACCCATCCCACAGCCCCATATATTCCCCCCCAGCTCCCCTACAGAGCCCATAGGATGCCGTAGGCACCCCCCAGCCTCCCCGAACAGCCCCATAGGACCCCCTACAGCCCCCCCCCAACCCCATTAAAGCCCCATAAGGACCCCTATGGATGCCATAGGGGGTTCCCACCTGGGCCCGTTTGAGGCTGAGCGATTCCTTATCCTTGGCCGCCCGGTTCTCGGCGGCGCAGGCCTGCAGCTCCCGTAGCCGAGCCTGGACGTGCTCCCCCTGCGCCCGCAGGTCCTCCGCCAGCTGCGCCGCCTCCACCGCCTGCGCAACCCCGGACGTCCGCGTCACCCCCCTCCTCGCTCCCGAAATCGGGGGGGGGGGGGGGGGGGGGGGGATGTCCCCGTCGTGTCTCCCCCACCCCCCCAAAATCCCACCGCATGGATGCTAGGGTCCCCCCACCCCGACGCTAGGGTCTCTCGGGGTCCCCAGGGCCGAGTTTCCTTCTCCCGGACACCTGGGTGTCCCCCCCCCCCCCAACACTTGGGTGACCCCCACCCCCCCGCCAGACAACTGGGTGCCCCCCTTGGGTGGGTGCCCCCCCTCCTCTCCCACTTCCCACCTTTCTCTTGTTGAGCTCCAGGGCCTGGGAGCGAAGGGCCAACTCCTTCTCCACCGCCGCCAAACTGCTCTGCAGCCCCCGCTCCTTCTCCTCCAGCTTCTGCACCACCAGCAGTTGGGCGTCCACCTGGGGACGACACCCCCCCGTCGCGTCAGGGACGTCTGGGTGCCCCCCGTTTTGGACACCCACGTCCCTATGGGCCTGGACACCAGGGTGACCCCCAACCCGGACGCCCGGGTCCTCCCCAACCGCCTGGGTGCCGCCACGACCTCGATGGTGAGAACCTCCTCCACCATCTCATCCTTCTCTTGGCCAACTGGGTTCCTCCAACCATCTTGGTTCTCCTGGACCCCCACGTCCCCCCAGACCTCCCCGAACCCCTGGGCCCCACCACGACCTCGATGGCGAGACCTCCTCCACCATCTCATCCTTCTCTTGGCCAACTGGGTTCCTCCAACCATCTTGGTTCTCCTGGACCCCCACGTCCCCTTGGACCTCCCCAAACCCCTGGGTCTTCCCCGGACACTTGGGTCCCACCTGGGCCTTGAGGGCGAGGACCTGCTCGGCCAACTCGTCCTTCTCCTCCCGCAGCAGCTTGTGGATCTGATTGGCCTTGATCCGCTCCGACATCAGCTTGAAGTTGGCGTCGTCCTTCTCCCGCAGCTGCTGCAGCAGCCGCAGGTTCTGCTCCTGCATGTCCTCGAAGGCCTGGCCCGTCACGTCCATCTCCGACAGCAGCGCCTCCTCCTCCTGCCCCGCCCCCCCCCCGGGGTGACACGCCCGCCGTGAGGTCACCCGCCATCCTTCCGTGACATCATCACCCCCCGCCCCTCCCAACGCCTTCATCCCCGCCGCCCTTCCCCGCCCGGAACGTGCCTGTGACATCACAAACCCGCTTCGTGGCGTCACCGAATGCGCTCCTCGGGTCACACGGCGTGCCGGTGACATCACAAACCCCGCCCGCCCCCCCCGTGATCCACACTTGCCACGGGCCACCTACCCGCCGTGGAGCCCCGACACCCTCGTGACATCACGAGCTACGGCTGTGACGGCAGAGGGCGCGGCCACCGTGCCACGCGGCCCGCCCGTGACGTCACGGCTGCCGCCCCTCCCGGCCTCCCGTGAGCCAACGCGAGCGCGCTTATGACGTCACAAGCTACCTTAGAGGCCCGAGGGACCAAGCCACGCCCGCTCCCCTCCCCCCAAAACCGCTCCCCACCCCACCCCCGAGGATGCCCCGCCCCTTCCCCAGCCCACCGACCGCACCCCTGCCCCGCCCTGCCCCGCCCACCTGCTTGGTGGCGGCCAGCTTGCGCTGCAGGTGCTCGATCTGCTCCTCGGCCTGCCGCAGGCGCCGCAGGGCCTCCTCGTCCGCCAGCTTCTTGCTCTCCCGCCGCTCCCGCTCCTCCAGCTCCCGCGCCCGCCCGCGCAGCTCCTCCGCCTGCCGGCCTGTGACGTCAACGCCCCCGCCCTGCCCCGCCCGGCACCCCGCCCCGCCCCAGGGAGGAATCGCGGAGGGGTCGATCCCCGCCACGTCGCCGCGCCGGGGAACCCAGGTGAGGCAAGCGCAGGGTGGGGGGGGGGGGGGGGCGATCGCGTGAGGTAATGATGCGAGCTAACGGTGTGAGGTAACGGCGTGAGGTAAGAGCGTGAGGTAATGATGCAAGCTAACGGCGTGAGGCAATGGCATGAGGTAATGATGCGAGGTAACGGTGTGAGGTAACGGCGTGAGGTAAGAGCGTGAGGTAATGATGCAAGCTAACGGCGTGAGGTAATGATGCGAGGTAACGGTGTGAGGCAATGGCATGAGGTAATGATGCGAGGTAACGGTGTGAGGTAACAGTGTGAGGTAATGGCGTGAGGTAACGATGCAAGCTAACAGTGTGAGGTAACAGTGTGAGGTAACGGCGTGAGGTAATGATGCAAGCTAACGGTGTGAGGTAACAGTGGGAGGTAATGATGCAAGCTAACGGTGTGAGGTAACAGCGGGAGGTAATGATGCAAACTAACGGTGTGAGGTAATGGCGTGAGGCAACGATGCGAGCTAACGGTGTGAGGTAATGATGTGAGGTAACGGCGTGAGGTAACGGCGTGAGGTAATGATGCGAGGTAACGGCGTGAGGTAACGGCGTGAGGTAATGATGCAAGGTAAAGGTGTGAGGTAACGGTGTGAGGTAATGATGCGAGGTAATGGTGTGAGGTAAAGGTGTGAGGTAATGATGCAAGCTAACGGTGTGAGGTAACAGTGTGAGGTAACGGTGTGAGGTAATGATGCGAGGTAACGGTGTGAGGTAATGGTGTGAGGTAACAGCGTGAGGTAATGATGCAAGCTAACGGTGTGAGGCAATGGCGTGAGGTAACGATGCGAGCTAACGGTGTGAGGTAACGGCGTGAGGTAACGGTGTGAGGTAATGATGCGAGGTAACGGCGTGAGGTAATGATGCGAGCTAATGGTGTGAGGTAACTGTGAGGTAATGATGCGAGCTAACGGTGTGAGGTAATGGTGTGAGGTAACGGCGTGAGGTAACGATGCAAGGTAACCGTGAGGTAATGGTGGGAGGGAGCGACGCAAGGGCCCGGCCTGAGAGAGTGGCGGGGGAGCTCGGCGTGAGGGAATGTGCGTTAGCATGCCGTTAGCCTGCGTTAGCGTGTTAGCATGCCATGGGCGAGCACTAACATGTAGTTAGTGTGCATTAGCATGCGTTAGCATGCAGTTAGCGTGCATTAACGTGTAGCTAGCGTGTGTTACCATGCAGTTAGCGTGCATTAACATGCCGTTAGCGTGGGCTAGTGTGCATTAACGTGCCATTAGAATGCATTAGCATGCCGTTAGCGTGCCTTAACAAGCCGCCAGTGTGCATTAGCAAGTATTAACACGCAGTTAGCATGCGCTAGCATGCATTAACATGACATTAATGGGGGCTAGTGTGCATTAACATGCTATTAGCGTGCATTAGCATGCTGTTAGCGTGCGTTAACATGCCATTATCATGTCAGCATGGTGTTAGCGAGCCTTAACGTGCCATTAGCACACTAGCATGCCGTTAGCGAGCCTTAACATGCTGTTAGCGCGTCTTAACATACACTAACATGTCATTAGCAGGTATTAATGTGCATTAACACGCCGTTACCACGCATCAACACGCCATTAGCATGTTAGCACACCGTTAGCGTGCATCAACACGCCGTTAGCGTCTATTAACGTCCCTCAACACGCTGTTAGCGCACGTCAGCGTGCCTCGACATGCCATCTGCACGCGTTCACGTGCCGTCCGCGCGCGTTAGCGTGCCGTTAGCGTGTTCGGGTGCCGTTCGCGTGCCCTGACCTCAGCCTTGCTCTTCCTCTCGGCCGCCATCAGCTGCACCTTGTCCCGCTGCTCCTTGGGCGCCGACTTGTACATGTCCAGCAGCAGCTTCATCTCCTTCTGGCTCTCTTGTGCCTTCCTGCCCCGCCCCACCCCATTTGCATCTCATTTGCATCTCGCCTCTTTGAAGGCTCCTCACTCTCCCCCCGCCCAGGTCCCCCCATAACTGCCCCCCACCCCCACCAAAACCACCCCAAACCACCCCCCACCCCTTCAATGCCCCCCGAACCCCCGCCAGGACCCCCACAACACCCCCCCCTACCCCGCCCTGCCCCGCCCCTTACTTGAGCTCCGCCCGCAGCTGCTTGAGAACCTCCGAATCCTTTTTCTTGGGCTCGTCGGGGGGACCCTTGGGACGCTCCCGCTCCCGCAGCCGTTCCCGTTCCCGCTCGGGACCCCCCCGGGAAGCTCCGGGCCGAGGCAGGGCCGGGGGCGGGTCCTTGACGCGGGGCGGGGGGGGTTGCGCCGGCGGGGGCGGGGCGGGGGTGGGGGTCGGCGGGGGGGCAGAGGCGGCGGCGGGAGGGGTGGGCTCCTCCTCTTCAGGCGGTCGCCGTGGCGGGGCCGCTTCGGGCGTGGCGGGCGTGGCAGGCGCCTCCCGCTTGGGCTCAGGAGGGGTGGGGCCTGATGGGGCCCCGCCCTCTTCTTCCTTGATGGGGGCGGGGCCTGCCCCCCCACTGCCGGCAGCAGCGGCGGTCTCCTCCGGGGGGGCGGCGGTGGCGGCGGTTGGGGGGGGCGGAGGGGGCGGAGCGCTGCCTTGAGGGGGTGGGGCGCCACTGGCTTGGAGGCGGAGCTAGAGGAGGGAGGGAGGAGTCAGCGGGCCACACCCATGAGAAGGGAGTGGCGTAGCCCTTTTAAGAGCACACACACACGCCCCCTCCAAGCCCCGCCCTCTTTGTGGGGTCCACCCATACAGCCCTTCTGAGGCCCCACCTCCTTAAAAAACACCAGGCCCCGCCCTCCCAAGCCCCACCCCCTTCAAACGGCCACACCCCCTACGGGAAGGCAGGGAAACCACCGCCCAATCCCCTCCCAGGGGCTGCCCCCGCCCCCCCCTCCCCCACCTCCTTAAAGGGGCTACGCTACCCAATCCTCCTGGAGTGATGGGGTGCGGCCGGGGCTGCCCCACCCCACTCCCTTGAAAAGACCACACCCCCCCCGAGGCCCCGCCCACCTTGTTGATCTCGGCCTGCACCTCCCGCAGCTTCCGCTTGTAGCGCTGGACGTCGCCCTTGAGCTGGTGGTTGTGGTTCTGCAGGCTGCTGATCAGGTGCCGCATCTCCCGGTTGATAGGGCCTGTAGGGGCGGGGCAGGGCGTGGGGCGGAGGACGTGGGGGGGCGGGGACACAGCCCACGTCCAGCCCCACCCCCTCCCCTTTCACCTAGGGTCATAGAGACCGCGGGGGGAAGAGGGAGCAGAGCGGCCTACGGTGCTGCGACCATAGAGTTGGGGCGTGGGGGGGGGGGGGGCGCGTGTCCCCAGAGCGTCCCCAGACCCACCCGTGCCCAGCCCGCCCCCTCCGCAGCCCCTCTCTACGGCCCCCGCGCCCTGGCGGGTCCTCCGAGGGGGTTTTTGGCGGCCGTGGGTCGCGCCGTGGGTCTCACCCGCCTGCTCGTTGGCCGCCAGGTTCTGCTCGAACTCGATGCGCAGCATCTCGTACTCCTTGCGCACCTGGGCCAGCGTGTCCTCCAGCTGGATCACCTCCGTCCGCAGCCGCTTCTGCACCCCCAGCTCGTCGCTCTGCCCCCGGCGGGGGGGACGCGGAGACACGGAGGGTGTAGGGGACGTGGAGGACACGGGGGACGTGGAGGACATGGAGGACATGGGGGACGTGGGGACACAGAGGACATGGAGGACACGGGGGACGTGGAGGACGTGGAGGACACGGGGGACGTGGAGGACACGGGGGACACGGGGGATGTGGAGGACACGGGGGACACAGAGGACGTGGAGGACACGGGGGACGTGGAGGACGTGGAGGACACGGGGGACGTGGAGGACGTGGAGGACACGGGGGATGTGGAGGACACAGGGGACACAGAGGACGTGGAGGACACGGGGGACACATGGAGGACATGGAGGTCATAAAGGACATGGAGAACATAGAGAACGTGGGGACATGGAGAACAGAGAATGTGGAAGACATAAGGACATGGATGACATGAAAAATGTGGAGGATGTGGGGACACAGAAGACACAGAGAACATGAAGGACGTAGAAAACGTGGAGAATATAGAGAACATGGAGAACGTGGAGGACACGGAAAATGCGGAGACCGTGGGGACATGGAGGACACGGAGAACATGGAGGACACAGACAACGTGGAGGACACGGAGAACGTAGAGGACACAGGGATGTGGAGAACATGGAGAACGTGGAGGAAATGGGGACACGGAGACACCAAGAACAAGGAGGACATGGGGACACAGAGAACGTGGAGAACATGAGGTCATGGAGAACATGGATGTCATAAAGGACACGGGAAACATAGAGAACATGGGGACACAGAGGACAGAAAACGTGGAGGACATAAGGACACGGACGACATGAAAAACGTGGAGAACATGGGGACACAGAAGACACAGAGAACATGAAGGACGTAGAGAACGCGGAGAATATAGAGAACACGGAGAATGTGGAGGACACGGAAAATGCGGAGGCCATGGGGACGCGGAGGACATGGAGAACGTAGAGGCCGTGGAGAACAGAAGCCACGGGGACAGGGAGGACGTAGGGGACACAGAGGATGTGGAGAACACGAGGGAGACGGGGGACCCGGGGGACGTAGAGAAGTGGGGGACAGGGACACGACAACGTGGAGGACACAGGGGACGCGGGACACGTAACACACAGGGGACACGGAGGACACGAGGGACACGGAAACACGGAGCCCATGGGGGACAGGGACACATAGACACGTCAGCGTCAGCGGGGCGACCATCTTGGATGACCGTGAGCTGGACATGCCATGACACCCCCTGACCCCCAGACACCCTGCGGAGCCCCAAAGATACTTGAGGACACTTGGGGACACACCTTGATGACATCACGACCCACCTCCACGTTCTCGCTACGATGGAGGTGGCCATCTTGGACGGCCAACAGTTGGATGCCGTGATGTCCCGTGACCCCCAGGACCAACGGGACACCCCAGGGAGCTCCAAGGACACTTGGGGACACCTTGATGACATCGAGAGCCACCTCCACGTTCTCAATATGATGGAGGTGGCCATCTTGGACGGCCAACAGTTGGATGCCATGACGTCCCATGACCTCCATGACCAACGGGACACCCCGGAGAACCCCCGGGAGGCTTGGGGACAGCCAAGGCCACCTCGGGGACACGTCCCCTCACCTCCATGTGCTCGATGTGGCGCAGGTGGCTGTTCTTGGTGGCCAGGAGCAGGGCGCGGGCCTCGTCCAACTGCGTCTTCACTTGGAGGCTCTCGTGGTAGAGGAGGGAGAACTGGGACTGCAGCACCTTGTACTCCAGCGTCTCCTTCACCGCCTCCTCCGGCAGCGAGCGCAGGGCCACCTGCGGGGACCGTCCCCCCTCCGATGACGTCGTGGCCTGTCCTCCCCTCCGCCCCCCATCACCGTCATCCCCTGGAGCTCCCAGATGTTCTCCCAGATGTTCTCCCCGTTCTTCTGGGTCCCCAAACGTCCCCTTTTCGCGCCTCTACGGCCGCGGCGCCGTCTCCCTCTTGCCGCCAAACGTTCCCGGTGTTGATGCGGTGTCCTCCCCGTGTCCCTCAGGGTCCCCTGTGTCCCCCCCCCCCACCGTGTCCCTGCTGTCTCCAACGTCCCTGATGTCCCCCACATCCCCGATGTCCCCAACGCCCCCGATGTCCCTGACGTCCTCCAAGTCCCTCGTGTCACCAACGCCCCCCACGTCCCTGATGCCCCCTGTGTCCCCAACGTCCCCAACGTCGTCCCTGTGTCACCTTGAGGCGCTCGTGGCCGCGCACGGCCTGTTGCAGCTCCTGCTGCAACTTCTCCAGCTCCGCCATCCGGCTGTTGGCCAACTCTTGGTTCCCCTCCAGCTCCGCGTTCAGCATCTCAAACTGGGGAGGGAACGGGGTGGGGGTCACCCCAAAACCCTGGGGTCACCCCAAAACCCACCGACCCCCCCCTCCTCGGACCCCCCCAAACCCATCCCAAGCCCCGCAGCGCTGTGTTCAGCATCTCAAACTGGGAGGAGGGGGTCACCCCAAAATCCTGGGGTCACCCCAAAACACACCAACCCCCCCCAGACCCCCCTCGGACCCCCCCAAACCCATCCCAAGCCCCCCAGCTCTGCATTCAGCATCTCATAAACTGGGAGCCCCTTCCTCTAAATCCAGGGGTCACCCCAAAAAGCACCGACACCCCCAGATCCCCCCCAAGTGCCTCCAAACGTGTCCAAGGGACCCCAAAAACCCTTCAGGACCACCCCCCCCAAACTCCCCCAGGACCCCCCCAAACCTGCTCAGGGATCCCCCAACCCCACCCCAACGTACCCCCCAACCCCCACATGCGCCCCCAAACTCCCCCAGGGGCCCCCAAACCCCCTCAGGTCCCCCCCAAGGGGTCCCCCAACACCCTCTAAGAACCCCCAAACCCCTCCAGACCCCTCCCAGGGTCCCCCCAAAGGAGCCCAACCCCCCAAGTGACCCCCAAAGCCCCTTAGGGACCCCCAGACCGCCCCCCCACATACCTTCTGCATACTGAGGGTGATCTGTCCCCCCTGGAATCCTCCGGAGCTGCCGGAGCCGTAGGAACCTGAGGTCAGCTGGGGACATGGGGACGTTAGGGACACCGAGGACACCCCAAAGACATCAGGGGCAACCCAGGGATGTTGGGGACACCCTGGGGACATTGGGGTCACCCCATGGACGTCGGGGATGTTGGGGACACCCCTGGAGACACCCCATGGACACCAGGGATGTTTGGGGACACCCTGGGGACATTGGGGACACCCTGGGGATATTGGGGACAGCCAAAGGACACCAGGGACGTTGGAGACACCCCAAGGATATCGGGGACATCTCAGGGACTTCAGGAGTGCTGGGGACGCCCCAGGGATGTCGGTGACACCCCAGGGGACATCAGGGACAACCAACGACATGGGGTGACCCCAGGTGATGCACGGTGATGGCAAGTGGCACGAGGTGACCCCAAGTGCCGCAGAGGGACCCCAAGTGCCAGAGACCAAGGGTGGTGGCCCCCCATGGAGCGCCGGGGCTCCTCAGAGCCCGGCAGCGGGTCGGGGGACGTTAGGGACACGGCGACCACCCTCGGGGACACCGTTGGGGACGCGTGGGGCGGTCACCTGCTCGAGGGCCTCGGCGAGGTGGCGGTCGAGGCGTCCCTCGCGCTTGCGCAGCTTGGCGCTGTCCCACTGCAGCCCTTCCACCGTCGTCCCCATCTCCAGCACCTTGGTCTCGGCCGAGGTGGCCTTGTCCTGCAGCTCTGCCAGCTGCGGGGGGGGGACAAGACACGGGGACGTTGTGGGGACACCCACAGTACCCCCTCAGGGGAACCCACAGCGCCCCGTGGGGACCTTGGCCACGATCGTCTCGTGGGGACATTGACCACGTCGCTCTACAGGGACGTCGGCCGCGGAACCCCATGGGGACGTCGGCCATGGAAGCCCACGAGCAGATCCACCACGGAACCCCATGGGGACGTTGGCCATGGAACCCCATGGGGACGTCGGCCATGGAAGCCCATGAGCAGATCCACCGCGGAACCCCCATGGGGACGTTGGCCACGGAACCCCATGGGGACATCGGCCATGGAAGCCCATGAGGAGATCCACCACGGAACCCCGTGGGGACATCGGCCGCGGAACCCCATGGGGACATCGGCCACAGAAGCCCATGGGGACATTGGCCACAGAAGCCCATGGGGACATCGGCCATGGAAGCCCACGAGATCCACCACGGAACCCCATGGGGACGTCGGCCATGGAAGCCCACGAGCAGATCCACCACGGAACCCCATGGGGACGTTGGCCACGGAACCCCATGGGGACATCGGCCATGGAACCCCACGGGGACATTGGCCATGGAACCCCACGGGGACATCGGCCATGGAAGCCCATGAGGACATTGGCCATGGAAGCCCATGAGGAGATCCACCACAGAACCCCATGGGGACATTGGCCACGGAACCCCGTGGGGACATCGGCCACGGAACCCCGTGGGGACATTGGCCACAGAAGCCCATGGGGACATCGGCCATGGAAGCCCATGAGATCCACCACGGAACCCCATGGGGACGTCGGCCATGGAAGCCCACGAGGAGATCCACCACGGAACCCCATGGGGACGTCGGCCATGGAAGCCCACGAGGAGATCCACCACGGAACCCCACGGGGACATCGGCCATGGAAGCCCACGAGGAGATCCACCACGGAACCCCATGGGGACGTCGGCCTTGTCATCCCATGAGGACATCGGCCATGGAAGCCCACGAGATCCACCACGGAACCCCACGGGGACATCGGCCGCGGAACCTCATGAGAACATTGACCGCGGAACCCCACAGGAATGTCGTGAGGACAACCCCATCCCCTTGCCCAGTCCCTCCCAGTGCTCACCAGTGCCTCCCAGCGCCCCCTCATCCCCTCCCAGCGCCCCCTCATCCCCTCCCAGTCCCCTCCCAGTGCTCCCAGTACCTCCAGGGAGACGCGGTGGTGTTTCTCCTGCAGCTGGAGCGTGAGGTCCTGCAAGCGCCGGTGCTCCCGCAGCAGCTCCCGCAGCAGCGCCCGTCCCGCCTCCGCCAGCTCCGCTGTGGGACCCAGGTGTCTGGCGACCACCCTGACACCCCCAAATCCTTTGGGGACCCCCCCCGTCACCCCCAGCACCCGCTGACCCCGGTGTCTGGGTGCCCCCCCCCCCCCCCAAAAAAGAAAGGGGACCCAGGTGTCCCGCTGACCCCCAAAACAGGGACCCGAACATTTGGGCGCCCCCACGTAAGGACTGAGGTGTCGCGGTGACCCCAAAAAAGGGGACCTAAGCATCTGGGTGATCCCCAAAAATGAGACCTGGATGTCCCAGTGACCCCCAAAAAAGGGATCCAGATGTCTAGGGACGCCCCAAAAAGTGACCTACGTCCAAGTGACCCCAAAAATGAGACCCAAGTGCCTGGGTGACCCCCAAAAAGAGACCCAGGCATCCGGGTGCCCCCAAAAATGGATCCAGATGTCTAGGGGTCCCCCAAAAAGTGACCCAGGTGTTCAAGTGACCCCAAAAATGAGACCCAAGTGCCTGGGTGACCCCAAAAATGACACCCAGGCATCCAGGGACGCCCAAAAAAAGGACGCAGGCATCCAAGTGACCCCAAAAAAGGGACCCAGATATCTAGGGGTCCCCCAAAAAGCGACCCAGGTGTCCAAGTGACCCCAAAAATGAGTCTGGGTGACCCCAAAAAAGGGACTCAGGCACCTAAGTGACCCCAAAAATGAGACCCAGGTGTCCGGGGGTGCCCAAAAAAAGGACACAGGCATGCAAGTGACCCCAAAAATGAGACCCAGGCATCTGGGTAACCCCAAAAAAGGGACCCAGGCGTCTGGGGGCACCCAAAAAAAGGACTCAGGCATCTGAGTGACCCCAAAAATGAGACCCAGGCATCTGAGTGACCCCCAAAAATGGACCCAGGCATCCAAGTGACCCCAAAAATGAGACCCAAGTGTCTGGGTGACCCCAAAAAAGGGACCCAGGCGTCCGGGGGTGTCCAAAAAAAGGACCCAGGCATCCGAGTGACCCCCAAAAAGTCACCCAGGCTTCTAAGTGACCCCCAAAAAGGGACCCAGGCATCCGAGTGACCCTCAAAAAGTCACCCAGGCATCCGAGTGACCCCCAAAAAGTCACCCATGCTTCTAAGTGACCCCCAAAAAAGGACCCAGGCATCCAAATGACCCCCAAAAAATCACCCAGGCATCCAAATGACCCCCCAAAATGAGACCCAGGTATCCAAATGACACCCAAAAAGTCACCCAGGCATCCAAATGACCCCCCAAAATAAGACCCAGGCATCCAAATGACACCCAAAAAGTCACCCAGGCTTCTAAGTGACCCCCAAAAAGGGACCCAGGCATCCGAGTGACCCCCAAAAAGTCACCCAGGCATCCGAGTGACCCTCAAAAAGGGACCCAGGCATCCAAGTGACCCCCAAAAAGTCACCCAGGCTTCTAAGTGACCCCCAAAAAGGGACCCAGACATCTGAGTGACCCCCTAAAAGTCACCCAGGCTTCCAAATGACCCCCCAAAAGTCACCCAGGCATCCAAATGACACCCAGAACAGGACCCCAGGCACCCAGGGGGGACCCCAGGACCCCCCCTCTCCCCTCCCCATACCCCCCCCCCCCCCAAAAAAACACCACAGCAGGGACTCACGGCGGGCGGCCAGGCGGGCCCCCAACTCGTGGGCGCGACGGTGGGCCCCCGCCAGCCCCTCCACCAAACGGGCGACGGCGGCGGGGGCGAAGGCGAGGCGGGGGCGCAGGCGCAGCTCCCCCTCCTCGGGGCCGCTGCGGCTCAGCGCCGCCACGAAAGCGGCCGCCGGACCCCCCAGGCGACCCCCGCTTCCTCCCGGGGGGGGCGCGGTGGGCGGGGGGGGCGGCGGGGGGACGCCGGGACCCCCCCAGGGCTCTGCTGGGGGAGAGGGGAGAGGGTCAGGGCCCCCCTCCCAGCGGCCCCAATTAGCTCCCGTCTAAAGAGCCCCCCTCCCCTCCAGAAAACCTAATTGCCCCCCAATGCCCCCAATTGCCCCCCAACTGCCTTGATTGCCCCCCAACGCCCCCAATTGCCCCCCCCAGTACCCCTGCTTGCCCCCAACTGCCCTCCCAGTACCCCTGCTTGCCCCCCAACACCCCCAATTGCCCCCCAACGCCCCCAATTGCTCCCCCCCCAGCATCCCAAACCACTCCTCAGGACCCCCCCTGCCTTCCCCAACGCCAGCCCACCCCCCCAGATTGCCCCCAGCCCCCCTAAACTACCCCACAAGAACCTTAATTGCCTCCAGAACACCCCAGAGCCCCCCACGACTCGCAAAAGCCCCCCCCAAACTGCCCCCCAGCACCCCTCAAATTGCTCCCAGCACCCCTAATTGCCCCTTGTGACCCCCAAGAGCCCCCCCCAAACTTCCCACCCCCTCAAATTGCCCCCTTAGTTGCCCCCCATGGGTTCCAACAGCCCCTCAACACCCCCCAACCCCCCTCCCCGAATTGTCCCCCTTTAACCCCAAAAGCCCCCCCAAACTGCCAACACCCCTGGGAACCTTAAATGCTCCCCAAACCCCAAAATAGCCCCCCACCCCCAACTCACCCCTCCTATCAGAACCTTCGGCCTCGCTGAGGGGGGCTGGGGGGGGCTCGGGCCCCTCAGGTCGGGGTTCAGGGGGATCCCCGGGGGGGGCAGGGGGTGCCCCCCCCTCCCCCTCATAGCGCCGCAGCAGCGCCTGCACCTCCGCATCCAGCTGGGGGGGAAAATGGGGGGGTTAGGGCACCCCAAAACCTTGGGGGGGGGGGGTCATGGGGGACCCTCGAGGGGATTTGGGGGGGGTCCCAGAGAGGTTTGGGGGAACCCCAGGGGGGGTTTGGGGGAGAGCAGAGGGTCAGGACACCCCCAAATCTATGGGGGGGGGGCTGGCTTAAAGCACTCCAAGGGTGGTTGGGGGGGGGTGTCCCTGGGGAGATTTGGGGGGGCCCTAAGAGGTCTGGGTGGACCCCAAGGGACTTGGGGAGGGGCAGGGTGGTTTTGGGGTGTCCCCCCCCAGGTCATTTCTGGGGCACTTTCAGCCTTTTTGAGCTCTTTATCAAAAGGGGACCCCTCCAAAACAGCCCCGAAGGAGCCCAGATGACTTTGGGGGCGCTGGGGTCCATTTTGGGGTCCCCTCACAGTTTAGGAGTCCCTTGTACCATTTTTGGGGTCCCCATGGCCATTTTTGGGGCCACTTTCAGCATTTTTGCATGCTCCATCCACGCCTACCAAGCCGGAACCCCCCTAAAAGAACTCCTAGAATCCCGCGGGCAAATTGGGACGTTTGGGCCAATTTTAGGGTCCCCTCGCAGCCTTCTGGGGTCACCAAGCACATTTTCTGGGGTCCCCACGGCCATTTTGGGGGTCCCCGCTTATATTTTTAAGGCACTTTTAGCCCTTTTGAGCACCCCATCTATACCTACCCCAGTTAGCATCCTCCAGAAAAACCTCAAAACAATTTTGGGGCACTGGGGACAATTTTGGCGTTCCCCGACAGCTTTCTGGGCTGGGGTTCCCCAACGCCATTTTGGGGGTCCCAAGGGTAATTTTGGGGTCAAGAAGGACAGTTTTGGGGGCGCCGAGGCCACTTTTGGGGTTGACAAGAACAGTTTTGGAGGTGCCGAGGCCGCTTTTGGGGTTGCTGAGGCCACTTTTGGGGTCAAGGACAGTTTTGGGAGTGCCGAGGCCACTTTTGGGGTTGCCGAGGCCAATTTTGGGGTTGACAAGGACAGTTTTGGGGGTGCTGAGGGCACTTTTGGGGTTGCCGAGGCCAATTTTGGGGTCAACAAGGACAGTTTTGGGGTCGACAAGGACAGTTTTGGGGGCGCCGAGGCCACTTTTGGGGTTGCTGAGGCCACTTTTGGGGTTGACAAGGACAGTTTTGGAGGTGCCGAGGCCACTTTTAGGGTCGACAAGGACAGTTTTGGGGGCGCCGAGGCCACTTTTGGGGTTGCCGAGGCCACTTTTGGGGTCAAGAAGGACAGTTTTGGGGGCGCCGAGGCCACTTTTGGGGTTGCTGAGGCCACTTTTGGGGTCGACAAGGACAGTTTTGTGGGCGCTGAGGCCACTTTTGGGGTTGCTGAGACCACTTTTGGGGTCGACAAGGACAGTTTTGGGGGCGCCGAGGCCACTTTTGGGGTTGCCGAGGCCACTTTTGGGGTCAACAAGGACAGTTTTGGGGTTGACAAGGACAGTTTTGGGGGCGCCGAGGCCACTTTTGGGGTTGCCGAGGCCAATTTTGGGGTTGACAAGGACAGTTTTGGAGGTGCCGAGGCCACTTTTAGGGTCGACAAGGACAGTTTTGGGGGCGCCGAGGCCACTTTTGGGGTTGCCGAGGCCACTTTTGGGGTCAAGAAGGACAGTTTTGGGGGCGCCGAGGCCACTTTTGGGGTCAACAAGGACAGTTTTGTGGTCGACAAGGACAGTTTTGTGGTCGACAAGGACCGTTTTGGGCCACCTTTCTCCCTTTTAACCCCCCGCGGCGCTCGGCCGCGTCTCCACCGGGGTCGGTACGATCCGTCCGGGTTTCGGGTTCTCCTTTAGCAGGTTTTGGGTTACGGTCGGTGAAATTTGGGATTGTTTCTCACCTGTCCCCAGAACCGGTTGACCAGCAGGAGGGTGGCGTCGTCGGTGGCCTGTCGCTTCTCCAGCTTCTCGATGCGCTCCCGCAGCTCGTCCTCGCACGCCTGACGCTGCTCCAAGCGCTCCGCCAGCTTCTTGTTCTTGAATTGCAGCACCTTCAGGTCCATCTCCTCCTGGGGGGGGGGGGGGGACACACGACACACAGGAATTTTGGGGGGGCCCCAGGGTTTTTTGGGGCGGCCCCAGGGGTTTTTGGGGCGGCCCCAGGGGTTTTTTGGGGGCCAGGGACGACAGGACACCCACCGTGGAAGAGATGCCGCCGAGGCGCAGGGGTTCGATGAGGGTGGTGGGGGGCTGCTCCTCGCGGGGGGGTTTCTTCTCGGGGGGGGCCCCCGCTCCCCCCATCGCTGGCCCCTCTTTTCGCCCCCGCCCCTGACATGGCCTTGCCTATTGGGGGGGGGGGGGTTATTATGGGTCTGGGGGGGGGAAAAAGGGTTATGAGGGGCAATGGGGGGGGGTTATTGGGGTAACTGGGGGCAATAAGGGGGTTACTGGGGGGGGCTGAAGGGGGGGGGCGGCAATGGGGGGGGTAAGGGGGGAGGGGGAGGCAAGGAGGGATGGACGTGGGGGGGAAGGGGGGGGGTTAAGGGGGCTCAGCGGGTGGGTGAGGGGGTGCAGGGGGGGTCTATAAGAGTCTATAGGGGTCTATTTATAGAGCTCTGGAAGAGTCTATGGGGGGGGTCTAGAGGAGTCTATGGCAGCCTACGGGGGTCTATAGGAGGTCTATAAAAACTTACGGGGATCTATAAGGGTCTACGGGGATCCATAAGGAGCTATGGGGCTCTATAGGGGTCTATAAGGATCCATAGGGATCTATTAAGGCTCTGGAGAAGTCTATGGGGGGGGCCTATAGGAGCCTATGGCAGTCTACGGGGATCTATACAGTCTACGGGGATCTATAAGGATCTATAGGGGTCCATAAGGACCTACGGGGCTCAATGGGGGCCTATAAGGGTCTGTGGGGGTGTATGGGGGTCTATAAGGATCTATAGGGCTCTATCAAGACTCCGGAGAAGTCTATGGGGGGGGTCCTATAGGAGTCTATGGCGCTCTACGGGGATCTATGGGGATCCATAAGGACCTATGGGGCTCTATGGGGGCCTATAAGGGTCTGTGGGGGTGTATGGGGTTCTATAAGAATCTATAGGAGTCTATCAAGACTCTGGAGCAGTCTACGGGGGGGCCTATAGGAGTCTATGGCGCTCTACGGAGCTCTATACGGCTCTACGGGGATCTATAAGGATCTAGGAGGATCTATACGGATCTACGAGGATCTATAGGGACCTACGGGGCTCTATAGGGGTCTATAAGGGTCTATAGGGGGCGTGAAGGGCCCGCCCCCCCCTCCCGCTCCGCACCCACCGCCGCTGCCTCCGCCGGCCCGGCCCGCGCCACTGCGCAGGCGCAAGACACCGCTCCGCGCATGCGCAGGCCCCGCCCCCTCCCTCCGTCGCGCAGGCGCAGGAGCGCCTTGGCCGCCGTTGCCGTGGTAACCGTGGGGTGGGGGGAGGAGCGGAGAGCTCCGCGGCGACCAATCAGGAGAGGAGAGAGGGCGGAGGGCGTGGCCTGGAGGTCTTAAAGGGGCAACACGACGGGGGCCCCACGGAGACCCCCCCAGCCCCATGGGGACCCCCTGAACCCCACAGAGCTCCTACGCCACCCCCCCAGGGTCCCCCTGAAACCCACGGGGACCCCTCAACCTCGTAAGACCCCCCCCTCCCCGCCATGGGACCCCCCCGAGCCCTCTTCAGCCCCATAGGAACCCCCAAACCCCCAGGGATCCCCCTGCCAAGGACCCTCCAGCCCTATAGAGACCCCCAAAGCCCCCATAAGACCCCCCCCTCTCCCTGTGAGAGGACCCCCAATCTTTCCCTAGACCCATGGGACCCCCCCCCCCCCCAGCCCCACAAGACCCCCAAACCCCCTCTGACCTCCCCCCAACCCCAGGACCCCCCCTTCACCCTATGAGAACCTCCCCTTGCCCCCCCCCCCAATCCCCTTGGGGACCCCCCTGAGCACCACAGGGACCCTCAAGCCCCTTGGGACCCCCCCCCCCCCCCCCCCCCGAGACCCCCTTAACTGCATAAGGATCCTCCCTTAGCCCCTCCCCCATCTCCTGGGGTGGGGGTCCCCAAAACTCTCCGTTTTCAACCCTTTTATTCATCGCATTCTCCCGCAGGAAAGCTTACAGCCGCCGTCTGTACACGGTGCCCCACGCTGGGGGGGGTGGGGGGGCCCCCCCATGACACCCCCCCCCCCCCGCCCCCGGCACCCTGACACCCCTCCCCCCCCACCCTCCAGGCCCCCCCCCCCCAGCCCAGCACAAAGCACCTTTGCATAGATCGTGTTCAAAAGGAACCTATTTTACATGGGGCTGTACAGGGGGTCGGGCCCCCGCCAATGTACACGGGTAAAAAACGCCCCCCCGGCACCCCCCGGGGTTCCCCCCCCCCCACCCCCGACTCTTGTTGGGCCGCCGGCTGCCAGCTCCCGTCGCAAGATGGCCGCCAGCTCGGACGGCCACGGGAGGGAGGCGAGGGGGCCGCCGGAGGCAAGATGGCCATCGGCTCGGATGGCCGCTGGAGTCAAATGGCCGCCGGGTTTCATCGCTGCCAGGGTCAAGATGGCCGCCGGCTCCGACGTCCACTGGAGTCAAGATGGCCGCCGGCTCAGTTGTCCGCTGGAGTCAAGATGGCCGCCAGGTCAGATGTCTACTGGAGTCAAGATGGCTGCCAGGTCCTATGTCTGCTGGGGTCAAGACGGCTGCCAGCACTGGCGGCTGCTGGAGTCAAGATGGCTGCCAGGGGCCGTGTCTGCCAGGATCAAGGTGGCCACCGGCTGATAGCCGCTGAGGTCAAGATGGCCGCCGCGCCTCACATCTGCCGGGCTCAAGATGGCCGTGGGCTGCGACATTCACTGTGTTTCAAGATGGCCGCCGGTTACGACATCCATTGGAGTCAAGATGGCTGCTAGTTCCCGCACCTGCCGTGGTCAAGATGGCCGCCCGCTCCGACATCCACTGAGATCAAGATGGCCGCCCGCTCCGACATCTGCCGGGATCAAGATGGCTGCTGGCTGTGACATCACTTGGTTCAAGATGGCTGCCTGCTCCGACACCCCACAGCTGCCCCACGCTGACATCACTGGTTCCGACATCACTGCGCTCAAGATGGCTGCCGGTTCTGACATCGCCAGGTTCAAGATGGCCGCCGCCTCTTGACATCACATGGAGCAAGATGGCCGCCGGTTGTGACATCACATAGATCAAGATGGCCACCGGTTGTGACATCACATAAATCAAGATGGCCACCGCCTCTGACGTCACTGCATGCAAGATGGCTGCCGGTTCTGACATCGCCAGGTTCAAGATGGCCACCGCCTCTGACATCACAAGGAGCAACACGGCCACCGGCTGTGACATCACATGGACCAAGACGGCCGCCGCCTCTGACATCACTGTGCTCAACACGGCCGCCGGTCGTGACATCACCACACGGACCAAGATGGCTGCCGTTGGCGACACCAACTCTGACATCGCCGAGTCCCGCAGGAGCGCCCGTCGCCGTCTCTGACATCACTCAACCCCGGGGCGGCCATCTTGGGGTGCTCCAGTCGGCCATGTTGGGGTCCCGAGAGCCATTCCGCGCGGGGTCGGGTCGGCCATCTTGCCGCCCGGGCGGCCATTTTGGAGCGGCTCCGGTCGGCCATCTTGGGGCCACCAGCCCGGCCGTTTCCGAGGGCTCGTGCGGTCGGTCGGCCATCTTGAGGGCGCGGTCGGCCATTTTGAAGGGGGAATCAACCGAAAGCGCCAGATCGACCATTTCGCGGAGGGGCCCGGTCGCCCGTTCTGAAGCCGCGCCCGGTCGGCCATCTTGAGAGGGCTCCGGTCGGCCATTTCGCGGGCGCCCTGTCGGGGGGGGGGGGGGGGCGGCGGGCGCTCGGTCAACCATCTCGCGGGCGCCGCGTCGGCCATTTTGTAGGCGCGCCGCCGGCCGTTCCGCGGGCGCTCCCCGTCAGCCGCTTCGGGCCCGTCTGCCCGGCCACGCCCAGCGGCCATCTTGCGGCCCCCCCCGCCGCCCCACTCAGCCCTTCGTAGGGCCCCGGTCGGCCATCTCGCCGGCCCCCTCGGGCCGCAGGGGGACGGCCGGGGGGGTCACGTCTTGGCCTTGCGGCCGCGGACGGCCGCCGCCGCCGCCGAGGGGGTGTCGGGGGGCGCGGGGGGCCCCCCGGGCGGGGTGGGGGCCGCGGCGGCGGCGGCGGCGGCGGCCGAGCGGGTGTTGGCGGCGGGGGGGGGCCGTGCAGCGCCGGGGGGGCTGCTGCCGCCGCCGCTGCTGCTGCCGCCCCCGCCGGGACGGGGGGGGAGGCCGCCGCCGGCGGTGCCGCGCGGACCCCCCGCCCGCCCGCCGGCGCCGCTTGGCCGGGGGGGGGCCGCCGCCGCCCCCCTGCGCCCTCGTCCCCGCTGCCGCCCTCCTCCGAGGACGGAGGGGGGGAACGCCGCCGGCGCCGGCCCGGCTCCCGCTCCAGGGGGGCCATGAGGGGGGCCCCGGGATGGCGGCGGGTGCTGCGGGGGGCCGGGGGGGGCGAGGCGCTGCTGTCGGGGGACGCCCGCTTGGGGGGCCGCCCCCGCCGCCGTTTGCCGGGGCTTTGGGAGGCGCCGGTGGACGCCGACCCCCCCCGGGCCGGCCGCCCCCGCCGCCGCTTGCTGGGAGGGTCGTGGTGGTGGTGGTGGTGGTGGCGGCGGCGCGTCGCCCCCCGGCGCTTGGGGGGCCGTCCCCGGCGGCGTTTGGGGGGGCCGGGGCTGGCGCCGGGGCTGGGGCTGGCGCCGGGGGGGTCGTGGCGGCGGCGCCGGGGGCGCCCGGGGATGGGGGTCTCCAGCACCGTCACCAGCCGCCCCGGCAGCTGACGCAGCACCTTGGCCGCCGGGCCCGGACCCCGGCTCTGCCGGATCTCCACGTCGGCGCTGCGTCGCCGGCGGGGGCCCCGCCCGGCCGCGCCCTGTCCCGCCCCGCTCGACGGCGTCCCCCCCGGCCCTTCCGGCGCCACCGGCGACGCCTCTGAGGGCGCCGGGGCCGGCGGCGACGTCGCCGGCGGGGTGGCCGATGTCGCAGTCGCCGTGTCCGGTGGCGCCGGTGCCGCCTGGGAAGGCGGGAGAGTCACCTGGGATGGTGCCGGCGCCGGGTGCGACGCCGCCGGCGCCAAGTGCGACGTCGCCGGTGCCGGGTGCGACGTCGGCGGCGGCGTGCTGGGCGTCACTGGCGCCTCGGTTGGGGCTGGGGGGGGTTGCGGCGTCACCGCAGCCGCTTTGGCGGCTGCCGGGGCCGGCTGCGACGTCAACGGGAGCGGTTGCGATGTCACCAGGGCCAGCTGCAACGTCACCGGGGGCGTTTGCGATGTCACCGGGGGCGTCTGCGAAGTCACCGGGTCCGGCTGCGACGTTACCGGGATCGCTTGCGACGTCACGGGGGCGGCGGGCAGGAGCGGGGCCGCGTGTGATGTCACCGGGGCGGCGTGCGGCGCCGCTGCCGCGTTGGCTTGCGACGTCGCTGGGGCTGCTTGGGTCGCCGCCGCGTTGGCTTGCGATGTCACCGGCGCCGCCGTGGGCGTGGCTGGGGAGAGTCGGGGGGACGTCCCTGCCCCCCGGGGCGACGTCGGCGGCGTCCGCGGTGAAGTTGGGGCAGCCCGCGGTGACGCCGGTGTGACCCGCGGCGAAGTCTGCGTCGCCCGCGGCGACGTCGGCGTCGCCCGCGGCGAAGTCGGCGTCGCCCGTGGGGACGTCGGCGGGGCCCGGTTGGCCGTCCCGGCGGCCCGCAGGCGCTGACTGGCGCGGGTGCCGGTGCGTTCGGGAAGGGGCCGGGGGGGACCCCGCACCCGCCGGGGTCGCCGGGGTCCCCCGGGACCTTCGTCCCCTCCCGGGGTGGCGGCCGCCTCCTCCTCCTCCTCCTCCTGGGGGGGCAGGCGGAAGCGCCCCCCGCCCTTGGCCTGGTCGATGTCCTTCCGCGCCGCCTCGACCTGTTCCTGGGGGAGAAGCGCCCGTGGATGCCCCCTGACCCAAAACGGGATCCTCTCCGGGTGCCCCCCCCCCCCCCCCATGGCGAGACCCTCTGGGACACCCCCCACCCACGGGTGGCCCCCCAGCACCCCCAGCGTCACGCACCTCCGCCTGCTTCAGCTCCTCCCGGCTGACGTCCTCCAGCGACGCCTCCAAGAAGTTCATGGCGTAGCGCTCGATGGGCGTCAGCTGAAACGCCGGACGCACACCTGGGTCCCTCGGACGCCGGCGTCGTCCCCCCCAACCTCACCCCTTGGACGCTGGGGTGGTCCCAAACCCTCCCCGGACGCCTGGGTCTCACCCGGGTCCCTCCAGACCCCCAACCGCCCAGGTTCTCCTGAACCCCGCCGAGATCTTCCAATTCCCAACCGCCCAGGTTCTCCTGAACCCCGCCGAGATCTTCCAATTCCCAACCGCCCAGGTTCTCCTGAACCCCGCCGAGATCTTCCAATTCCCAACCGCCCAGGTTCTCCTGAACCCCACCGAGATCTTCCAATTCCCAACCGCCCAGGTTCTCCTGAACCCCGCCGAGATCTTCCAATTCCCAACCGCCCAGGTTCTCCTGAACCCCGCCGAGATCTTCCAATTCCCAACCGCCCAGGTTCTCCTGAACCCCGCCGAGATCTTCCAATTCCCAACCGCCCAGGTTCTCCTGAACCCCGCCGAGATCTTCCAATTCCCAACCGCCCAGGTTCTCCTGAACCCCGCCGAGATCTTCCAATTCCCAACCGCCCAGGTTCTCCTGAACCCCACCGAGATCTTCCAATTCCCAACCGCCCAGGTTCTCCTGAACCCCGCCGAGATCTTCCAATTCCCAACCGCCCAGGTTCTCCTGAACCCCGCCGAGATCTTCCAATTCCCAACCGCCCAGGTTCTCCTGAACCTCCTGGCCACCTGGGTCCCCACCTGCTCGACCAAGGCAGCAATCTCCTGCTCGGCCTTGGAAAGCTCTTCCTCAGGCTCGGGGCCACCGCGCTCCTCCTCGGGGCTGAGGCTCTCGCTGAACTCGGCCAGCGCTGCCACCCGCTCTGCCTGCGCCTGCGAGGCCGCCCGGATGTCCTCAGGGTCCTCGGCTCCACACAGCGCCTGGGGACACAGGGACGTCAGTGGGACATCGGAGGTCGTTAGGGGTATCGGGGACGTCGGGGTGGTTAGGGGACGTGAGGGACATCGGGGACGCGAGGGACGTAAGGATGTGGGCGATATCAGGGATGTGGTGGACGTCAAGGACGTTGGGGCCGTCAAGGATGGTGGGGACATGAGAGACATCAGGGATGTTGGGGCCATCTGGGATGGGATGTTGGGGACATCAGGGACGTTAGGAGACACAAGGAACAGCAGTAAGATTGGTGGACATCAAGGATATCAGGGAGATGGAGGGACGTCAGGGATGTTGAGGACATCAAGGAGATGGAGGGACGTCAGGGATGTCAAGGATATCAAGGAGATGGGGGGACATCAGGGATGTTGAGGATATCAAGGAGATGGAGGGACGTCAGGGATGTCGAGGACATCAAGGAGATGGAGGGACGTCAGGGATGTGGAGGACATCAAGGAGATGGAGGGACGTCAAGGATGTTGAGGACATCAAGGAGATGGGGGGACGTCAGGGATGTTGAGGATATCAAGGAGATGAAGGGACAGCAGGGATGTTGAGGACATCAAGGAGATGGTGGGACGTCAGGGATGTCGAGGACATCAAGGAGATGGAGGGACGTCAGGGATGTCAAGGACATCAAGGAGATGGAGGGACGTCAGGGATGTTGAGGATATCAAGGAGATGAAGGGACAGCAGGGATGTTGAGGACATCAAGGAGATGGTGGGACGTCAGGGATGTCGAGGACATCAAGGAGATGGAGGGACATCAGGGATGTCAAGGACATCAAGGAGATGGAGGGACGTCAGGGATGTCGAGGATATCAAGGAGATAGAGGGACGTCAGGGATGTGGAGGACATCAAGGAGATGGAGGGACGTCAAGGATGTTGAGGACATCGAGATGGAGGGACGTCAGGGATGTTGAGGATATCAAGGAGATGGAGGGACGTCAGGGATGTTGAGGACATCAAGGAGATGGAGGGACGTCAGGGATGTGGAGGACATCAAGGAGATGGGGGGACGTCAGGGATGTTGAGGACATCAAGGAGATGGAGGGACGTCAGGGATGTGGAGGACATCAAGGAGATGGGGGGACGTCAGGGATGTTGAGGACATCAAGGAGATGGAGGGACGTCAGGGATGTTGAGGATATCAAGGAGATGGAGGGACGTCAGGGATGTCATCAAGGAGATGGGGGGACATCAGGGATGTCGAGGATATCAAGGAGATGGAGGGACGTCAGGGATGTCGAGGATATCAAGGAGATGGAGGGACGTCAGGGATGTTGAGGACATCGAGATGGAGGGACGTCAGGGACGTTGAGGACATCAAGGAGATGGAGGGACGTCAGGGAAGTTGAGGATATCAAGGAGATGGGGGGACATCAGGGAAGTTGAGGATATCAAGGAGATGGGGGGACATCAGGGATGTCGAGGACATCAAGGAGATGGAGGGACGTCAGGGATGTCGAGGATATCAAGGAGATGGAGGGACGTCAGGGATGTCGAGGATATCAAGGAGATGGGGGGACATCAGGGACGTTGAGGATATCAAGGAGATGGAGGGACGTCAGGGATGTGGAGGACATCAGGGCCACCAGGGCCCACGGGGTGGCGCCGGGGGAGCGCAGGGTGACGCGTGTCCCCACCTGCTCGAGGATGTGGGTGCGCCGGGTGGCCGCCGGGTCCTCGTCCTCATCGGGGGGGACATCCCCGTCTCTATCTTTGTCCTTCTCCTTGTCCTTCTCCTTCTCCTTGTCCCTGTCAGGCTCCCGGCGTCCCGGCTCCTCCGGCGCCATGTCGAACAGCTCCCGGATCGTTTGCTGAGGGAGAAGGATGGGGGGGGTCAGCGCCAGGCCTGGACAACCGGGTCCCTTCTGCCGCCATCAAGCCATTGAGATGTGGCTCCAAGATGGGACCAGGAGGAGGTTCCTGGACACCAAGGACGTCGGTGCCCGGCCGCCCGGGTCCTCGGCTACCTGTTTGAAGTAGGCAGTAGTGAAGTTCCCCCCCTCGATGGCCATATCTCCCAACATCCTCTTCTGGTTGGCCTTCTTGAGGATGTTCTCCTCCACCGTCCTCTCGCTGATGAGCCTGAGAAGGGGACAAAGCGGCGGGGGTTAAGGCGACGAGGAAGGACCCGGCGAGGACCTAGTCATCCGGGAGGTTCGACGTACCGGTAGATGTGGACGTCACGGGTCTGGCCGATGCGGTGACACCGGTCCTGGGCTTGGGCGTCCATGGTGGGGTTCCAGTCGCTGTCGTAGAAGATGACGGTGTCGGCGCCCGCCAGGTTGACGCCGACGCCGCCGCTGCGGGTCGAGAGGATGAAGCAGAAGATGCGCTTGTCGGCGTTGAAACGTTCCATCAGGGCCTGCGGGGAGAAGCGCGGCGCCGTCCGGACGCCGGGGTCCCACGTTAGAGGAGGACCCAGACAACCGTCCTGGACGCCGGAATCCTCCGTGCCACCATCGAGACGTTGAGATGCGGCTACGAGGTGGGATCATGGGAAGGTTCCTGGAGACCTGGGGGTCTCCATGGGTGGCGGGGTCCGAGGTCGTCAGTGCCCGGACCCCTGGGTCCCCTCCTGGACACGTGGGTGCCCACCCCGGGACGGTTGGGTCCTCCGTGCCACCACCGTGAAGCCGTTGAGATGCGGCTCCGAGGTGGGATCACGGGAAGGTTCCTGGAGACCCAGGTCTCCGTGGGTGGGGGGTCCGAGGGGTGTCGGAGCCTGGATGCGAGGGTGCCCCCCCCCCCAGCCCCCGCACCTGGCGCTGCTCGACGCGGGTGCTGCCGTCCAGGCGCAGGTAGATGTGGCCGTGGTAGGTGAGGAAACGCTCGAGGACGTCGAGCATCCGGGTCATCTGGGTGAAGATGAGGACGCGGTGGGCCCCCGCCTTC
This sequence comes from Astur gentilis, assembly GCF_929443795.1. Classification (NCBI taxonomy): domain Eukaryota; kingdom Metazoa; phylum Chordata; class Aves; order Accipitriformes; family Accipitridae; genus Astur; species Astur gentilis. The sequence continues at coordinate 33,474 of NW_026061039.1, forward strand.
AGGCGCCGCAGCAGCACGTCCAGCGTCTGCAGCTTCCCTGGGGAGGGGGGGGGGGGGATGCCGGCGTCACCGGGGGGGGGCCGCCGCCGCCGCCAAGGGGGAGGGGCAGGGCGACCCTCCCCTTTGGGATGGGGACGGGGGGGGGGGGTGGGTGGGTGGCGGTTGGGGTGGGGGCGCGAGGAGATCAAGGGGGACAACGTTAGGGACGTGGGGACATCAGTAGGGACATGGGGACAGCGCTAGGGTTGGGGGGACGTCACTCAGGACATGGGGTCATCGGTGGGGACATCGTTAGGACCACGGGGACGTCAGTGGGGACATGGGGTCATCAGTGGGGACATCGTTAGGACCACGGGGACATCAGTGGGGACATGGGGTCATCAGTGGGGACATCGTTAGGACCACGGGGACATCAGTGAGGACATGGGGTCACCAATGGGGACATCGTTAGGACCACGGGGACATCAGTGGGGACATCGTTAGGACCACGGGGACATCAGTGGGGACATGGGGTCATCAGCGGGGACATCGTTAGGACCACGGGGACATCAGTGGGGACATGGGGTCACCAATGGGGACATCGTTAGGACCACGGGGACATCAGTGGGGACATTGTTAGGACCACGGGGACATCAGTGGGGACATCGTTAGGACCACGGGGACATCAGTGGGGACATTAGGTCACCAATGGGGACATCGTTAGGACCACGGGGACATCAGTGGGGACATGGGGTCATCAGCGGGGACATCGTTAGGACCACGGGGACATCAGTGGGGACATGGGGACATCAGTGGGGACATCATTAGGACCACGGGGACGTCAGTGGGGACATGGGGTCATCAGTGGGGACATGGGGTCACCAATGGGGACATTGTTAGGACCACGGGGACATCAGTGGGGACATGGGGTCATCAGCGGGGACATCGTTAGGACCACGGGGACATCAGTGGGGACATGGGGTCACCAAAGGGGACATCGTTAGGACCACGGGGACGTCAGCGGGGACATGGGGTCATCAGCAGGGACATCGTTAGGACCACGGGGACATCAGTGGGGACATGGGGACGTCAGAGGGGACGCTACTGGGGACACGGGGTCATCAGTGGGGACATCGTGATGGATGGGGATGGCAGTAGGGACGTGAAGACGTCAGCGGGATCATCCCAGGGACATCAGTGGGGACATGAGATCAGCACTAGGGACATCGTTAGGGACACGGGTGAAAGACGAGAACATCAGCGGGGTCGTCACTAGGGACACCGGGACGTCAGTGAAGACATCCCGAGGGACGCAGGGACAACACGAGTGACATGGGGACAGCGGTCCCCAACGTCTCCGACACCCCCATTGTCCCCAACAGTCCCCAGGGTCGGGGTGGAAATTAGGGGGAGATCAGGGAAGCGGGCGCTCGCGCAGCACCCGGGTCCCCAATCCCCCCAACGTCCCCAATGCCCTTAAGTGTCCCCAAATGTCCCCAAATTTAAGGGGAGATTAATGGGAGATCCGAGAAGCGGGCGCTTGTGCAGCACCCGGGTCCCTGATGTCCCCAAAATGTCCCCTAAGAGGCCCCAAATTTAAGGGGAAATTACTGGGCCATCAGAGAAGCGGGCGCTCACGCAGCACCCATGTCCCCGATGACCCTGATGTCCCCAAAATGTCCTCAAAGTGTCCCCAAAACGTCCCCAAATTTCAGGGGAGATTCCCGGGCGATCCGAGAAGCGGGCGCTCATGCAGCACCCAGGTCCCTTATGTCCCCGAAACGTCCCCAAATTTAAGGGGAAATTAATGGGAAATCAGGGAAGCGGGTGCTCGTGCAGCACCCAGCTCCCTGATAACCCTGATGTCCCCAACGCCCCCAAAACGTCCCCAAATATCAGGGGAAACACCAGGTGATCCGAGAAGTGGGCGCTCGTGCAGCACCTGGGTCCCTAATGACCCTGATGTCCCCAAAACGTCCCCAAATTTAAGGGGAAATTAATGGGAAATCACGGAAGCAGGTGCTCATGCAGCACCCGGCTCCCTAATGACCCCAATGTCCCCAAAACGTCCCCAAATTTAAGGGGAAATTAATGGGAAATCAGGGAAGCGGGTGCTCGTGCAGCACCCGGGTCCCTAATGACCCCGATGTCCCCCAAACATCCCCAAATTTCAGGGGAAATTAAGGGGAATTTAAGGGGAAATTAATGGGAAATCAGGGAAGCGGGCGCTCGCGCAACACCCGGCTTCCCGATGCCCCCAACGCCCCCAAACCGTCCCCAAATTTCAGGGGAGATTCCTGGGCGATCCGAGAAGCGGGCGCTGGTGCAGCACCCGGGTCCCCGATGCCCCCAACGCCCCCAACCCGTCCCCAAATTTCAGGGGAGATTCCCGGGCAACCTCAGAAGCGCAGCACCTGGGTCCCTGATGACCCCGATGTCCCCCAAACATCCCCAAATTTAAGGGGAAATTAATGGGAAATCAGGGAAGCGGGTGCTCGTGCAGCACCCGGGTCCCTAATGACCCCAATGTCCCCAAAACGTCCCCAAATTTCAGGGGAGATTCCCGGGCGATCCGAGAAGCGGGCGCTCATGCAGCACCCAGGTCGCTGATGTCCCCGAAACGTCCCCAAATTTAAGGGGAAATTAATGGGAAATCAGGGAAGCGGGTGCTCGTGCAGCACCCAGCTCCCCGATAACCCTGATGTCCCCAACGCCCCCAAAACGTCCCCAAATTTCAGGGGAAATACCAGGTGATCCGAGAAGTGGGCGCTCGTGCAGCACCTGGCCCCCTAATGACCCCAATGTCCCCAAAACGTCCCCAAATTTAAGGCAAAATTAATGGGAAATCACGGAAGCGGGTGCTCGTGCAGCACCCGGCTCTCTAATGACCCCGATGTCCCCCAAACATCCCCAAATTTCAGGGGAAATTAATGGGAAATCAGGGAAGCGGGTGCTCACACAGCACCCGGGTCCCTGATGCCCCTGATGTCCCCAACGCCCCCAAAACGTCCCCAAATTTCAGGGGAAATACCAGGTGATCCGAGAAGTGGGCGCTCGTGCAGCACCCAGGTCCCTAATGACCCCGATGTCCCCCAAACATCCCCAAATTTAAGGGGAATTTAAGGGGAAATTAAGGGGAAATTAAGGGGAAATTAAGGGGAAATCAGGGAAGCGGGCGCTCGCGCAGCACCCGGCTCCCCGATGCCCCCGCTGCCCCCAACCCGTCCCCAAATTTCAGGGGAAATTAATGGGAAATCAGGGAAGCGGGCGCTCGCGCAACACCCGGCTTCCCGATGCCCCCAACGCCCCCAAACCGTCCCCAAATTTCAGGGGAGATTCCTGGGCGATCCGAGAAGCGGGCGCTGGTGCAGCACCCGGGTCCCCGCTGCCCCCAACGCCCCCAACCCGTCCCCAAATTTCAGGGGAGATTCCCGGGCAACCTGAGAAGCGCAGCACCTGGGTCCCTGATGACCCCGATGTCCCCCAAACATCCCCAAATTTCAGGGGAAATTAAGGGGAAATCAGGGAAGCGGGTGCTCGTGCAGCACCCGGCTCCCCGCTGCCCCCGCTGCCCCCAAAACGTCCCCAAATTTCAGGGGAAATACCAGGTGATCCGAGAAGTGGGCGCTCGTGCAGCACCCAGGTCCCTAATGACCCCGATGTCCCCCAAACATCCCCAAATTTAAGGGGAATTTAAGGGGAATTTAAGGGGAAATTAAGGGGAAATTAATGGGAAATCAGGGAAGCGGGCGCTTGCGCAGCACCCGGCTCCCTGATGCCCCTGATGTCCCCAACGCCCCCAACCCGTCCCCAAATTTCAGGGGAAATTAATGGGAAATCAGGGAAGTGGGCGCTCGTGCCGCACCCGGGTCCCTGATGCCCCCGATGTCCCCAACGCCCCCAAACCGTCCCCAAATTTCAGGGGAGATTCCCGGGCGATCCGAGAAACGGGTGCTCATGCAGCACCCAGGTCCCTGATGTCCCCCAAACGTCCCCAAATTTAAGGGGAAATTAATGGGAAATCAGGGAAGCGGGTACTCGTGCAGCACCCGGCTCCCTAATGACCCCGATGTCCCCCAAACGTCCCCAAATTTAAGGGGAAATTAAGGGGAAATTAAGGGGAAATCAGGGAAGCGGGCGCTCGCGCAGCACCCAGCTCCCCGCTGCCCCCGCTGCCCCCAACCCGTCCCCAAATTTCAGGGGAAATTAATGGGAAATGAGGGAAGCGGGCGCTCGCGCAGCACCCGGCTCCCCGATGCTGCCCCCAACCCGTCCCCAAATTTCAGGGGAGATTCCCGGGCGACCCGAGAAGCGGGCGCTGCCGCCCCCCCGCCCCGAGACCCCCACGTACCGCAGTCGTACTGGATGAGGCGCAGGTCGGGGAAGTGGGTGCGCATGCTGCGCAGCACCCGGTGCAGCGCTCGCCCCCGCGGCGCCAGCTCCTCCCGCAGCCGCTGCTCCAGCTGCGCCCGCTGCCGCAGGCGCCACGGGGGGGGGGCGGCAGCTGTGCAGGGCCACCCCCCGCGCCTCCACCGGCGGCAGCACGAAGATGAACCTGGGGGGGGGGACGGGGGGGGGGTCAGGGAGTTGGGGGACACCCCGCTCCCATAAAAAGGACCGGGACCCCGAGCCCCCGAAACCCCTGGACCCCCCCGAAACACCTGGGTCCCCCTAATCTGACACCCCCCCCAAATCCTGGGTCCCCTCAACCCCCCCCAAACACCTGGTACCCCTAATCTGCCCCCCCCCCCCAAATCCTGGGACCCCTCAACCCCCCTGAGCCCCCAAAACCCCTGGACCCCCCCCAAACACCTGGATGCCCCTAGTCTGACCCCCCCCCCCAAATCCTGGGTCCCCTCAACCCCCCCAGAGCCCCTGAAACCCCTTGGACCCCTTCACAGATACCTGGGTCTCCCCAAACTGCCCCCCCCGCATACCTGGGTCCCCCCCAAACCCCCTGGATCCCCCCAAATTCCCTGGAACCCCCCCTCAGATACCTATGTTCCCCCCAAAGCCCACAGCCCCCCCAAACTCCTCCCCAGCCTCCTGGGGTCCCGCAAAGACCCCTCCCCAAACACCTGCCCCCCCCCGAACGCCTAATCTCCCCCCCCAAAACCCCTTCCCAGATACTTGGGTCCCCCCCAAACCCCCCTGGATCCCCCCAAACCCCCTTCCCACACACCTAGGGCCCCCCCAAACCCCCTGGATCCCCCCTAAACTCCTTCCCACACACCTCGGGCCCCCCCAAACCCCCCTGGATCCCCCCAAAACCCCTTCCCACACACCTAGGGCCCCCCCCAAACCCCCTGGATCCCCCCAAATTCCCTGGAACCCCCCCCTCGGATGCCTAAGTTCCCCCCAAAACCCCTTCCCACACACCTAGGGCCCCCCCACACCCCCCTGGATCCCCCCAAAACCCCTTCCCAAATACCTGGGTCCCCCTCAAACCCCCTGGATCCCCCCAAATTCCCTGGAACCCCCCCCCTCGGATGCCTATGTTCCCCCCAAAGCCCACAGCCCCCCCAAACTCCTCCCCAGCCTCCTGGGGTCCCCCAAAGACACCTCCCCAAACACCTGCCCCCCCCAAACACCTAATCTCCCCCCCCAAAACCCCTTCCCACACACCTAGGGCCCCCCCAAACCCCCCTGGATCCCCCCAAAACCCCTTCCCACACACCTAGGGCCCCCCCAAACCCCCCTGGATCCCCCCTAAACTCCTTCCCACACACCTAGGGCCCCCCCCAAACCCCCGGATCCCCCCAAATTCCCTGGAACCCCCCCTCAGATGCCTAAGTTCCCCCCAAAACCCCTTCCCACACACCTAGGGCCCCCCCAAACCCCCCTGGATCCCCCCTAAACTCCTTCCCAGATACCTGGGTGCCCCCCAAACCCCCCTGGATCCCCCCAAATTCCCTGGAAACCCCCCCCTCGGATACCTATGTTCCCCCCAAAGCCCACAGCCCCCCCCCAAACTCCTCCCCAGCCTCCTGGGGTCCCTCAAAGACACACACCCCCCCCCAAAGCCCCCCAGTCCGTCCCAGTCCCGGCTCCCCCAGTACCTGTCCAGGAGGGGCTGGAGCTGCCGTAGGCGCTGGGGGGGGGGCGAGGACGGCGCGGGCCAGGGCCCCCCCCCGGTGGCGGGGCGGGGGGGGGGCAGGGTGCAGAGCCCCAGCACCTCGCTGCCGTAGACGGGGGCCAGCCCGCAGCGCAGCTCGTTCAGCCGCAGCAGCCGCTCCAGCCGCTCCGCGCGGCCCCGGCCCCGCTTCGCCTCCAGGGATTCCTGCCGCGGGGAATTGGTTGGGGGGGGGGGTCGCGTGGTGACACCCCCAGGACGGCGGGGAACCACCACCCCCCCCCCACCCACCCCCAATCGGGGTCCCCTCACCCGCTTCATCTCCGGCAGCTACTGGGGGGGAGGGGAGGGGCACGGCACACCCCCCCCTCCCTCCACCGGACCCCCCTGTCAACCCTAGACCCCCCCCCCCAGGGTGTCACGGGTGCCCCCCCCCAACTCCGAGGGGTCACCCGGCGCCCCAGACCCCTTCCCCCTCCACAGAGACCCCAGGGGGCCCCCCCAGCCCCAAATTCCCCCTTACACCCCCCCAGCCCCAAATTCCCCCCTACACCCCCATAGAGACCCCAGGGTGCCCCCCCCAGCCCCAAATTCCCCCCTACACCCCCATAGAGACCCCAGGGTGCCCCCCAACCCCAAATTCCCCCTTACGCCCCGCCCCCCAATCCCCCCCTTTGGGGGACTGGCGCCCCCACCCCTAAATTCCCCCTTTTACACCCCCCCAGAGACCCCAGGGTGCCCCCCCAGCCCCAAATTCCCCCTTACACCCCCACAGAGACCCCAGGGTGCCCCCCCCAGCCCCAAATTCCCCCTTACACCCCCACAGAGACCCCAGGGTGCCCCCCAACCCCAAATTCCCCCTTACCCCCCCCCCCAATCCCCCCATTTGGGGGACTGGCGCCCCCACCCCTAAATTCCCCCTTTTACACCCCCCCAGAGACCCCAGGGTGCCCCCCCAGCCCCAAATTCCCCCCTACACCCCCATAGAGACCCCAGGGTGCCCCCCCAGCCCCAAATTCCCCCCTACACCCCCACAGAGACCCCAGAGTGCTCCCCTACCCCCTGGGTGCCCCCCCCCAAATCCCCCCTTTGGGGGACTGGCGCCTCCACCCCTAAATTCCCCCTTTTACACCCACCCAGAGACCCCAGGGTGCCCCCCCAGCCCCAAATTCCCCCTTACACCCCCACAGAGACCCCAGGGTGCCCCCCCCAGCCCCAAATTCCCCCTTACACCCCCACAGAGACCCCAGGGTGCCCCCCAACCCCAAATTCCCCCTTACGCCCCCCCCCAATCCCCCCATTTGGGGGACTGGCGCCCCCACCCCTAAATTCCCCCTTTTACACCCCCCCAGAGACCCCAGGGTGCCCCCCCAGCCCCAAGTTCCCCCCTACACCCCCATAGAGACCCCAGGGTGCCCCCCCAGCCCCAAATTCCCCCCTACACCCCCACAGAGACCCCAGAGTGCTCCCCTACCCCCTGGGAGCCCCCCCCCCAAATCCCCCCTTTGGGGGACTGGCGCCCCCACCCCTAAATTCCCCCTTTTACACCCCCCCAGAGACCCCAGGTGCCCCCCCAGCCCCAAATTCCCCTTACACCCCCCACAGAGACCCAGGGTGCCCCCCCCAGCCCCAAATTCCCCCCTACACCCCCATAGAGACCCCAGGGTGCCCCCCCCAGCCCCAAATTCCCCTCTACACCCCCACCAC